>NC_083352.1:35513550-35731050 GCF_030254825.1 Meriones unguiculatus | reverse complement strand
TTCTTCAGTCCTCCTGCATTTTCATGATTTCCTTTTTTTTATTGCTGAGTAATGTTCCATCGTGTAGATGTACCACAATTTCTGTATCCATTTCTCAGTTGAGGGGCATCTGGGTTGTTTCCAGGTTCTGGCTATTATAAATAAAGTTGCTACAAACATGGTTGAGGAAATGTCCTTGTTGTGTACTTGAACATCTTTTGGATATGTGCCTTGGAGTGGTATAGCTGGATCTTGAGGAAGCACTATTTCTGTCTGAGAAAGCACCAGATCGATTTCCAGAGTGGTTGTACAAGTTCACATTCCCACCAGTAATGGAGTAAGGTTCCCCTTTCTCCACATCCTCTCCAGCATGTGTTGTCACTTGAGTTTTTGATCTTAGCCATTCTGATGTATGTAAGGTAAAATTTCAGGGTCATTTTCATTTGCATCTCTCTGATGGCTAAGGATGTTGAGCATTTCTTTAAGTGTTTTTTTTGACCATTCTATATTCCTTTGTGAATTCTCTTGAGTTCTTTATATATACTGTATATTAACCCTCTGTCAGATATAAGGTTGATGATAATCTTTTCCCAGTCCTTAGGCTGTCGTTTTGTTCTGATGACAGTGTCTTTTGCTTTACAGAAGCTTTTCAGTTTCATGAGGTCCATTTATTGATTGATGCTCTTAGAGCCTGTGCTGTTGGTGTTCTGTTCAGGAAGTTGTCTCCTGTGAACTGGAAAAGATCATCCTGAGTGAGGTATCCCAAAAACATAATGACACACAGTATATATACTCACTCATAAGTGGATATTAGACATAAAATATAGAATAAACCTACTAAAATCTGTACACCTAAAGAACCTAATCAAGAAGGAGGACTCCAGCTAAAATGCTCAATACCCATTCATAAAAGCAAAGAGGATGGACATCAGAAGAAGGAGAAAACAGGGAACAAGAGCCTACCACGGAGGGCCTCTGAAAGGTTCTACCCTGCAGTGTATCAAAGCAGATACTGAGACTTATGGCCAATCTTTGGGCAGAGAACAGGGAATCTTATGAAAGAAGTGGGAAATATTAAGACCTGGAGAGCACAAAAGTGCCACAAGGAAAGCAACAAAACCAAAAAACCTGGGCACAGGTGTCTTTTCTGATACTCCAACCAAAGACCATGCATGGAGATAGCCTACAACCCCTGCACAGCGGTAGCCCATGGCAGTTCAGTGTCCAAGTGGGTTCCATAGTAATGGGAAAAGGGACTTCTCTGACATGAAGTGATTGGCCTGCTCTTTGATCGCCTTCCCTTAAGGGAGGTGCAGCCTTACCAGACCACAGAGGAAGACAATACAGCTACTTCTAATGAGACCTGATATATTAGGATAAGAAGGAAGGGGAGGAGGACCTCCCCTATAAGTGGACTTGGAAAGGGGCCAGGAGGATGAGGGAGTGAGTTGGATTGGGAGGGAATGAGGGAATGGGATACAGCTGGGATGGATACAAAGTTAATAATCTGTAACTAATATTTAAAAAAACAAAAAAAAAATTTAAAAAAATGTTCTGTGGATGGAGAATCAGTCTCAGAAAAACCCTTGTGCCCAGTTATATTGGTCCTTGTGGCGCTCCTGTCCTCTCCATATCTTACTAAGTCCCCCTTCTTTCATATGATCCCCTGTGCTCTGCCCAAGGTTTGGTTATGAGTCTCAGCATCTCCTCTGGTACACTGCTAGGTAGAGTCTTTCAGAGGCCCTCTATGGTAGGCTCCTGTCCTGTTAATTTTTTTCTCCTACTTCCAATGTCCATCCCATTTGTCTTTCTAAGTAAGGATTGATCATTTTACCCTGGGTCCTTCTTCTTGTTTAGCTTCTTTAGGTGTACAAATTTTAGTATGTTTATCCTATCTTATAGGTCTATTATCCACTTACAAGTGAATATATTCTGTATGTTTCTTTCTACTTCTGGGACGCATGCATGGATATAACCTAGAACCCCTCCTCAGTCATAGCACAAGGCAGCTCAGCATCCAAGTGGGTTTCCCTAGTAAGGGGAAGAGGGACTATCTCTGACATGAACTCAGTGGCTGGCTCTTTGGCCTCTCTCCCTGAAGGAGGAACAGCCTTGCTAGGCTACAGAGGAGGACTTTGCAGCCAGTCTTGATGAGATCTGATAAACTAGGGTCAGGTAGAAGGGGAAGAGGACCTTCCTATCAGTGGACTTAGAGAGGGGCAGGGAGGAGTGTGCTAGGGATGGTGGGATTGGGAGTGAGTGAGTGTGGGGACTACAGCTGGCATTCAAAATGAATAACCTGTAATTAATATAAAATAAAATTATATTAAAAATTATTGTGGAGCATTTTCTTGACTGTTAGTTGATATAGGAGATGCTAGCCCAGTGTGGGCAGTACCAGCCTTTGGCTAATGGGCACAGGCTGTATTGGAATGGAAGCTAAGCAAGTTAGGGAGAGCAATCCAGTAAGCAGCTGTCATCAATCGTCTCAGTTCCTGCCTTCAGGTTTTGGTCTTGACTTCCCAAGATGATGAACTTTCTCTCCCCAAGTAAGGTTTGGTCAGAATATTTTATCCTAGCAACAGGAGACAAACTAGGACAATGCTATTCACACGTTTTTAAGCAGGGAAATTGTCAAAAATGGACTCCACATTGTCCTAGCTTCTTAGCCCCAAGTCTTTCTCTGCATGTATTCTGTCAAACCCTTCCCAGTTCACCTAGAAAAATTTATGAAGAAAATTGGCAGAATCAATTGGCAAGTGATTACAAGTCATTAGCGTCTTGCTGGGCTAATTAGAAGTCATTAACTTTAAGGGTTAGGACATAGAAAATACCCTTGCCTTGGGTGTCTGAGTCCAATTTGTTGCTGTTCATGAAAGAGAATATATAAATAGCATTGGCAAATTACACTTAAGAAATGTTATGAGTTTAAATCCTGGAACTCCCAGTAGCATTACAGAATAAACAAATAAATATATAAGGCTACAAAGGCACAGTTTAGAAATGTAACCATCCATTGAACTGGACTCTCGCCAAAAACCCACAGTGAGCCACTTTTGTTTCCAGAAGGCAATTAGGTAGTAAAGCACACATTCTCTTGTCCTAGAGACATTGTCGCCTGGGACCTGAGTTGCCCTTTTCAGCACAGCATATGCAGACATTCCCTCTTTCACACACGTCAACAGTCAGTGTGTACACAAACACGGTCTCATCTAATTTCTGTCTTTTGATGATGTGAGACTAACAAGACATGCAGACAAAAGCTCAAGGCGAAAGCCAAGCTTCAGATGGCAGTAGCTCGGCCAGATGTGAACAGGCATCCCTGTAATCCCAAAGAAGCTAAGCAGGTGCAGGAGGGAGATGGAGGCAACGAAGGAGAAGAGGCTGCTTAGTGAGGCTACCAAAGTAAACAAACAAAAGAAAGACGAAAGGAAACAAGGATATGCTCTAATCTAAGTACTGAGACTTCTCCTCATGTGCTCACTCTGGCATACCTGACTGTGCTATGATTTCGTAAAACATTTGAATTTTATATTTAATAGCACCATAATAACATTTGTACGTTAAGTAATTTATTCATTCAGATAGATATGTTGTATGAAAACTATACAGAGATTTGAAACAAAATTATTTTTGGCCATTGAGACCAAATATGAAAATTTCCAGTGTTGGATTAGATCCTCCCTTCATTTAGCATTCTGAAACTTGCTCTCAACTACTGTCCATATCTTTCTTAAAAATCTGTGTGATGTGGCCTGGCAAAGCTGCTCCCCCCTCACGGGGAGGTGATCAAAGAGCCAGCCACTGAATTCTTGTCAGAGACAGTCCCTGTTCCCATTACCAAGGTACCCACTTGGATACTGAGTATATAGGCTACATCTGAGCAGGGTTCTAGGTTATATTTAGGAATGGTCCTTGGTTGGAGTATCAGTCTCAAAAAAGACCAGATATTTTGGTTCTGTTGCTCTCCTTGTGGATCTCCTGTCCTCTCCAGGTCTTTCTATCTCCCCCTTTTTTCATATGATTCCCTGCACTCTGCCCAAAGTTTGTTTATGAGTCTCAGTATCTGCTTTGATACATTGCTGGGTAGAGTCTTTCAGAGGCCCTTTGTGGCAAGCTCCTGTCCTGTTTCCTGTTTTCTCCTTCTTCCAGTGTCCATCCCATTTGCCTTTCTGAGTGAGGATTGATCATCTTACCACAGAGGAAGGCAATGCAGCGAATTCTGATGAGACCTGATAAGTTAGGGTCAGATGGAAGGGAAGGAGTACCTCCTCTATCCATGGACTTGGAGAAGGGCATAGGAGGAGATGAGGGAGGGAAAGTGGGATTTGGAGGGGATGAGGGAGAGGTTTGCAGATGGGATACAAAATGAATAAACTGTAATTAATATAAAAATAAAAATTTAATTTAAAAATTCTTTGTGATGAGGGGATGCCCTGTGAGAGCTCAGTGTGTTAAGGAACTTACTGTCACACCAGACCTGAGTTAGATCTTTAGGACCCATATGTGAAATACACTCATACAAGTTTTGCAAGCATATAAACATACAGGTAACAAATAAATAAGATGTAATAGTTTTTAAAAATATAGGTGGTTAACACATTATATTACCTTTGGTAAAAAATAGATACATAGATATTTTTTATTTAGTGGGAAAAATCAGTGAGTTTGACAATCTTACTTTTTTTTTATTTAATTTTATTTTTTTCTTACCAGTTACATTTTATTAACTCTGTATCCCAGCCATGTCCCGATCCCTCATTCCCTCCCAGTCCCTCCCTCCCTCCCTCATCTCCATCTTGCCCCTTTCCAGGTCCACTGATAGGGGGGACCTCCTCCCCATTCATCTGATCCTGTTTTATCAGGTATCTTCAGGACTGGCTGCAAAGCCCTCCTCTGTGGCCTAACAGGACTGCTCCTCCCTTGGGGGTGGGGAGGTCAAAGAGCCAGCCATTGAGTTCCTGTTAGAAATAGTCCTTGTTTCCCTCAGTTTGGGAAACCAATTGGTTACTGAACTACCACAGGCTACATCTGAACAGAGGGTCTAGGTTATATCCGTACATGGTCCTTGGCTGAATGTCAGTCTCAGAAAAGACCCTGTGTCCAGATATATTTTGTCCTTGTGGAGTCCTATCCTTTCCTCATCAGACTAACTCCCTTTCTTTCTTATGATTTCCTGTACTCTGCCAAAGGTTTGGTTATGAGTCTTTGCTTTGAAAACACTGCTAGTTAGAGTCTTTCAGATGCGTTCAGTAGACTCCTGTCATACGTTCAATGCACATCCCATCTGTCTTTCTAAATGAGGATTGATCATCTTACCCCATGTCCGCTCTCTTGATTATCTTTTTTAGGTGTATAGATTTCATTATGTTTATCATATCTTATAGGTCTATATAAGTGAGTATATACCGTGTTTTTCTTTTTCTTTCTGGGATATTTCACTCAGAATGATCTTTTCTAGATCCCACCATTTGTCTTCAAATTTCATGATTTCCTCCTTTTTGATTGCTGAATAGTATTCCATTGTGTAAAAATACCATAATTTCTGTACCCATTCCTCCGTTGATGGACATCTGGGTTGTTTCCAGGTTCTGGCTATTACAAATAAAGCTGCTATAAACATGGTTGAGCAAGTATCACTTTTGTGTACTTGAGCAAAGTTTGGATATATACCTAGCAGTGGAATAGCTGGGTCTTGAGGAAGCACTATTCCTAGTTGTCTGAGAAAGCGCCAGATAGATTTCCAGAGTGGTTGTACCAGTTTACATTCCCACCAGCAGTGGAGGAGGGTTCCCCTTTCTCCACAACCTCTCCAGCATGTGTTGTCACTTGAGTTTTTCATCTTGGCCATTCTGATGGGTGTAAGGTGGACAATCTTACTTTTAGAGACTTTTCTCCATCACTTGAAACCTTGTTACTGAGAAACTTTATCAAGGTCTGTTACCACTTGAATAAAACAAAATAATCACATATAGATGATTCTGGAAATTCACATGTGAGAACCTGTATTTAGTGCTCTGCATGTAATAATCATTAAATTTTAGTAACAACAGGTGTCTAATCAAATGGTCCTTTTTTTGGCTTTTGTTTTTGTTTTATTTCTTTTTAAAATTATTAAAAATACACAAAACATTTATTGATTGTTGTTCTTAGAGCCAGTGCTGTTGGTGTTCTGTTCATGAAGTTGTCTCCTGTGCCAGTGAATTCAAGGCTTTTCCCCACTTTTCTTCTTCTTCTTTTTTTTTTTTTTTTTTTTTTTTTTTTTTGATTGCTGCAGCCATGAATCATCTGAAGGAATGGGCGGGCATGGGAGCGTTAGCAGGCCTTCTGGTGTTGGTCTCCTTGGTTTGCCTGTGGTATATATGCAAGATTAGAGTCTCACAACAGTGTGATGCAGCCATGATCATTCAGGCCTTTACAGCCATTGAAGAAGGACATTCTCCCCAAGCATGGTTGGATACCATAAAAAGCTAAAATGTTACGCTCAGGATGCGAGGCTAAGCACTGCACTCAGGGTCAGCCGCTTTCGACCCAGAGAAGAGCATGTCTGAATGCATGCGGGTTGATGCCCCAGGTCCCGCCTCTGAGAAAAAGGTATCAGACGGGTCTGATGCTCTTTGGGTGGATGACACCTAAATGAACATCTGTACAAAGTCCCAATTTATTTCTAATATCAGAGATCAGACCTCTACTCTTGCCTGATGCGTCTAAAACAAAAAGGGGGAACTGTAGAGAGCTGCGGAATGCTATGCCTTAAAGATGGAGCTGGTTTCCGCCTTCCACCTTCCCGATGGTGAGTGCTCTCTGTCACGAACAATTCCACATTTGGCTAAGGCTGAGGATCTGGCTTGCTTCCATGTATGTGGACCTATCTGCATTTCCCACGTGGCACGCCTGGGTTGGCTACCCAGAGGCTATTTAAGCTGTGGGCTGGCTTTCCCCAGGGTCTGAGGATTGTTTAAGGTTCCTGAATAAACTGCATTGAAAAAAACAAATGGTCCTTTTTTAAAGTTAAACTATTCTTTCTTCAAGTAGATATTTCTTACTTGGTAGCCATAATTTTAAATTATAAAACAGATTTTATTTAACTCTGATATTAATATGCAGAGAAACTAGGGAATGTGTATATTTCCTGTGACTATAATCTTTATAGACATAAAAGGTTTGCACTCTAATCTTGTCTTATTAATAATGACTTATTTCCTTTATCCCTCATTATTCTGCCATACTCTTTATGACCACTAATAATTTATACACTTGATTGGGCTTTTTATAGTTAGAATCTATTCTTGATATTGTTCTTAATCTACTGTGAGAACTTAAATTAGCAATTTAAATAATTATGTTTTAATATTAGTAAACCATTTATCAGCAACAAACTGAATGTGTATAAATTCATTTCAAGATATAAAAATTTAAAAATAACACAATAACATCAAATATTGGAAAATAAATTATACAGTATTTTTGTTTCTACATTGAAAATTACATAACATTATAAACATAAAGGTTAAAAAATCAACAAAACAAAGCAAAACAAAAATAACAACAAACAAACAAAAAGCTTAAAAGTGGCTCTACACACAGTGTTACTAGGTTGAAGACTGCAAAGATCATAATTTAGACCAAGTTGATTGCATGTACTGAATATACAGAATTCTAAATAACGGTCAGATTTCCCGGACATTGAAGATTTATTTCAAAATTCATTTGGAAATATAAAAGGATGTACAAAAACAAAAGTAATTTTGCTTTAAAATACTGTTTAAATTTAATTTTATGTTTAACAATCATAAAATTTACAAACATTCAAGTAAAGAGGTAATTTAAATGAAAATTTAACTGTGTTTTTGAGTTCCAAGTTGGCAGATAAGTATGCATCCTTACGCTCCTTCAGGTATGAGATAGTAGGTGGTGCTGAAAGTCAGTATGGCTTCCCCACGCTGCTCCTGCTCATTCCTTGGGCTGCCATCCATTGCCCAACAGACGTACTAAAAGGGAGATGCTCTTCTGCTTTCTACTGTCACAGCTTAGCTCTGTTCGCTTTGGATCCCACCTAAATTGAATCAAACATACTGTCCTCTTTAGTGTCTCGAAGCTTTTTCTCAGTAGGATGCTCGAGAGACTTCTGTGTCGCTACATTTAATGCTACCTCATTGTTTGATGTTGCTGTATAGTATTCCCGCTATGAACTTATTATATTTTGCCCACCCTGTTTTTAAGTTTTACTCAAGTGTAGAGTTGCTAGGTGATAGATTGTCATGGAGATGCCAGTTTTTGAAATTATCATAGCAGACCCCTAAAGTCCTTGATATTTGCTTCAGATTCCTCCCAGTACTAATTGTTGGTTTTTGTAACTTTAGACACATTATGTGTCTATAATGGTATCTCATTACAGTCTTAATATGCTTTCTCTTCATGACTAATATTTTGATCTCATTTGCTTATGCTTATTGATTATAAGAATCTATTGTCTTATAAAATATTTGTTCAGATATTTTATTATTTTTGTTTTGTTTGCTTTGTTTTCTTCTTAACTGATTCAAGTTCTTTTCTGTTTGGTGCAAGAAGGAACACTTGTAAGCTTTCGTGGATTCTAAATCTTTTCTCAAGTGTCTAGCTTCTATTTGTGGCTATTACACTCACATTGTATTGGCAAGGACATTTCGATTTTTAATAGGCTTTAATTTATCAGTCTTTTGTTTTATGATTAAAGCATCACATATCCTACTTATTCCAAGTTTCTGAAGCTATCCTTTAGTATTTTTTCTAGACTATTTATCTGTATTGTGAGAGGTACTAACCAATTTCATTATTCCTGCTGAAAACTGTATTCATATATTAATAAGAAATCTCCTCTTCCTCAGGTGTATTTTTATGTCTGACTACCATTAATCAGATCTTTATATTGATTCCTTTCTGTTCTTTTCAAATGTGCTTATAGAGGAATTTAAATCCAGCAACATCTGATCACATTCAAAGACCTACGTCTGTGTGATCTGGCTATAATGCAGACAGGCTCTCAATACACTTTTAATCCCTCTGGCTGAAATCCTTGAGTACACACCTTTAATTCCAAACAATGACATCTAACTGAGGGGCAGAGAGAGTGAAAAATCAGAGAAAGAGGTGACAGAATGAGTCAGAGATAGGATACACCCAACTCTCATGAGAACAGGCAGGAAAGAGAGGCTATTTAAGAGCAGGGCATGCTCTTCTCTGGGTCCAAAGCGGCTGACCCTGAGTGCAGTGCTTAGCCTCGCATCCTGAGCATAACATTTTAGCTTTTTATGGTATCCAACCATGCTTAGGGAGAATGTCCTGCTTCAATGGCTGTAAAAGCCTGAATGGTCATGGCTGCATCACCCTGTTGTGAGACTCTAATCTTGCATATATACCACAGGCAAACCAAGGAGACCAACACCAGAAGGCCTGCTAACGCTCCCATGTCCGCCCATTCCTTCAGATGATTCATGGCTGCAGCAATCCATGATGATAATCCTGTGGCTAGTCCTGCGTCCACTCTGGTAGAATTTACTGTGACAATGGCCACTCTCAGCTGCTCCATCGTAGTATCGAATTCTCCAGTCCAATTACCTAAAATATAGCTCGACAATTGTTTAGACAGATTTGCAGCACAGGAAAAATTCTCATGTTATATGCTAGTGACTCAAAGTCCAGCATATTTTCATTGACAGCCAAGTTGAGCAATTTGCCATAGGGTATCAATTTGCTCCTGCACGAGGTCAATCCTCTGATTGAACACCATCAAGCTTCCTTTTAGTTGAGCATTAATTCCTTTATGTACAACTAAGGCATGAGCTACATTGGCTAAATGATTGTTCATGGTCTGAGCAGTCTGCCCAGTATGACTCATGGCTAATGCCCCGGTGGTAGCTCCAACAGCCGCCAATGAGATGGTAGTAACAATGGTGGCTGTAGTTCCAAGATCCCTTTTCTGTCTGAAGAGAGTCATAGCATGAGGGGCATCGACGGGCACAGGCACCCAGTGAGGCATGCGAGTAACCAGGGCATACCTAAATTTACTAGCATTCCAGCATTGGGCAAAAAAGCAAGTATCATTACCACAATTACTTGGCTCTATCTGGCTAATAATGAATAAAAATGGGGGATATAGACAAACAGGTGTGGGCTTATGTCTGGTTGCATGCGGGTTGATGCCCCAGGTCCCGCCTCTGAGAAAAAGGTATCAGACGGGTCTGATGCTCTTTGGTGGATGACACCTAAATGAACATCGGTACAAAGTCCCAATTTATTTCTAATATCAGAGATCAGACCTCTACTCTTGCCTGATGCGTCTAAAACAAAAAGGGGGAACTGTAGAGAGCTGCGGAATGCTATGCCTTAAAGATGGAGCTGGTTTCCACCTTCCACCTTCCCGATGGTGAGTGCTCTCTGTCACGAACAATTCCACATTTGGCTAAGGCTGAGGATCTGGCTAGCTTCCCTGTATGTGGACCTATCTGCATTGCCCCCGTGGCACGCTTGGGTTGGCTACCCAGAGGCTATTTAAGCTGTGGGCTGGCTTTCCCCAGGGTCAGACGATTGTTCAAAGTTCCTGAATAAACTGCATTGGAAAAAAAAAAAAGAAAAAAAAAAAAAGAGCAGGGCAGAAAGAGTCAGAATTGGAGGCAGTTCAGTGAGTGCAACACAGTTCAGTTGAGTTGATTCATTGCAGTAGAATTGAGTTTGTTCGTGAGTTTGTTCAGTGCAGATTAGTAGAGGCAGATGAAGACAGAGAATAAGACTAAGCCAGAATATTAGAACAAAATGCCAGAGTTAGTTTGAAGCCAAGCAGAGCAATTCAGTAAGAAGCCAAGAGAAGCCATATTGAATCAGTTAGCTAAGACAGGAGTTTTTTCTAGAACAGCTGAATTGATCCAGCCAGTAAGAGTTCAGAAAGAACTCCTAGACAGTGTGAGCTTGATCAGCAGCAAGCCTCTGAAATGAAAATTACATCAGGCAAATAAAGTTACATTTACAAGTGTATGTCCATGTACCAATATTCTGCCACTGTAAATCATAAGACTTTCTTTGCAATCATATGATAGAAAGTTCACAAGACCTCTATAAATTTATAACACAGGAAAGAACTTTAAAAGGGAGAGAGATAGAAAGAGTCAATTTTGCTAACTCTTCTACGTTCTAGATTCAATGTACCCATAGTTAAATTGCTAATACATTTTTTAAGGTGATGTGTAAATTAATTCTGATATTTACATGGAAATAAAAAAGTTTAAAGGCTTAAAATGCACCGAACACAGACTAAAATGTTAGATGTACTAAGAAATAGATGTACTAAGAAATAGATACTAATAAAGTAGTGTTAGTGGGCACCACTTTCTTATTCTCCAGATCATAGAGGAAGCATCAAGTATACACATATTGATTCTCTCATTGATGTAGATGGTATACATATCTACACAAACATCATAGGTAATCACAGATCTTCGAACACCATGTCTAGTGACAGCATCACAATTATGTCATGAAAAGAAATCGTAACATATTGTGGTTTGATCCCTCATGGCTTTTCTTAGCAGTCTGCATGAGACACAGCCCAGGTATACAGCAGAACTTTTCCTGTGTTGTGTACACAAATGCACATCGCCAAATCTGAATGTACTACAAAAAAATAAGACATCAAATTGACATACATATTATTCTGAACTCTTACCACACTCCTTTATGATTCCTTGTACACACTTTTATTCCTGAATATAGTTCCCCTTCAGCCTGCAGAGTTTTGTTTTGTTTTCTATTTCTCAGGGTACAAGTTTACTGGCAACAGGTTTGCTCAAGTTGTTTCCTTGAAATTGTCTGATTCACACTTTGAAGGGTTTTTGCTTTGAAATGAATAAGATATTTTAACAGAATTTCTGAGTGATTGTCTTCTGGACTGTGTTGTTTTGATTAGATGCCAACTCATATTCAAGTCACTGTTGTCTGTCACAGTTGTCTTTATCTCAGGTTGCTTTCTACAGATTTCCTTTGACTTTCAGCAGCTTAATTTTAACAGAGTTTCTTTACCTGTAGGTTGCGACCCCATTGGGGGAGCAAGCGACCTCTCACAGGGGTTGCCTAAGACCATCAGGAAACACGTTACAATTCATAACATTAGCAAAACCACAGCTATGAAGTATGAAGAAGCGATGAAAATAATTTTATGGTTGCAGTTCACAACAATACAGGAGGAGCTGTATGAAAGGGTCACAGCATGAGGATGGTTGAGAACCACTAGATTCTGACATGCCTGCTTTTGCTGTTATCTTACTCCAGCTTGACTTCAATTCTAGGATCTTAGGAGAAGATGTCCACCATTATTTTTCAAATATTTTTTTAAACATTGTGTTTGGTACAACAAATATGTATCTAATATTGCTCAATATTGACCCACCAGAAAATTCATTTTTACAGTGTTTTGTATTTCACTTTCCATTCTTATTCAATAATTTCTAACATTTTATCTTTCATTGCTATTTTCTTACCAGTGTTCAACCTGATACCAAATTTATTTAATGACTTTTTATTTGACTGTGTATTAGTCAGTTTTTTTTTAATGTGACAAAATTTCCAAAGGGGGGGATTAATGGAAAAGAGATTTCCTAGGGTTCCTAGTTGTGAGGTTCAGTTTATGCATAGGTGACTCTATCACTTTATGGCATCAAGAGTAGATGGCAGGGGAAGCTGCTCACTGTATTATGGTCAGGAAGTGGAGAAATGGGGTATATAGAAAAAGAGAAAGAGGAAAATAAATGTGCCTTCAAAAGTAAACCTTCAGCTGCCTTCTTGTAACCAGGTTCCACCTCTCTTAAGTTTCAACCCTTGGCCATGGTGCAGTTAGCTTGGAAGCCAAATATTCAACACAAGTCTTTAGGGATAGTCCAATTTTAAATGAAGAAAGATAGTGCAATTTTAAGTGCTGGACATTTTTTAAAATTTTAAATATTTTCTTTATTATTATTATTATTATTTACAATTTATTCACTTTGTATCCTGACTGTAGTCCTATCCCTTATCTCCTCCCAGTTGCACCCTCCCTCCCTCTTCACCCTCTATGTTCTACCTGATCCTAGCCTATCAGATCTTATCAAGACTGTGTAGATCCTCTTTCACTGTGGTTTAGTTGGGCCACCTTGCAGGGGGAGGTGATCAAAGAGTCAGCCACTGAGTCCATGTCAGAAACAGGCCCTGCTCCCCTTACTAGGGAACCCACATGGAGATTGAGCTGTCCTTGGGCTACATCTGAGCAGGAGGTCAAGGTTCTCTTCATGCATGGTCCTTGTGATGAATCACAAAGTTGTGGACATTTGTATTTTATTTTTTACAATAGGTCTACCTGGCATGTAAAGATTTCTTGTCTGTTCATTTATATCATCTTGTTCTTATTTAAAATAATTTATTAATGCTCTTTTAAAATTATTGCCTACTAGCACTCTTGGCTCCAGAAACCTAGCCGACTATCTAAGGTTAGTGAGTTTATGGAACTTAGAAGAGAATCTACTACTGCCACTTTTTCAGACAAGCATACTGCCTTACTGTAGTCTAAATTTTATCCTTATACTCCCAGATAAATGTAGCCATCACCTCTCATCAAAGAAGCTTTGCTTGTCTGCAAATGGAGACATATACAGCAGTGTCTCTTAAACTGTGGGCCACCACCTCCTTTGGAAAGCCTCTTTCTCCCAAATTGTTTGCATTACAATTCAGAACAGTAGCAAAATTACAGTTATGAAGCAGCAACAAAAACAGTTTAATGGTGGGAGTCATCACAACATGAGGAACTGTACTAACTGCTGGCAACATTAAGAAGGCTGAGAACCACTGTTACAAAGAAAACCACAAATGGACCCAGGGCAGAGCCCACTGCACAGTAGGGTGCCTTGTCCCCGTGTAGGCATCCACATCACAACTTCTGCATCTATTGCTCGGGGAACATTGCGGAAGAGGTGGTGGAAAGACTGTAAGAGCCAGGATCCTAGGAAGTCTGCTGTGAAACAGTGTCTCCTAGAGATGGCTACATGAACAAGATCTGAACAATGGCAACAGTAGACATGCTAATACTAAAGGGGAAATTTTTCCATGTTGTTTCACGCCTGAACAAGAAACTATAAGCAAATGATGACTTCTGAGGTGGAAATTTAGACTCTTCCAGAAATACACTGTTTATTTGAATGTCTAATACAAAATGGTGGGCCCTGAAATTTCACACACACGGGCAAGAGAAGTGGACAGCAAGTTGTATTTATTTATTGTGCATGTGTATATTATACATAATGTACATATTACATATGTATGTATACATATGTATACACAATGAGCATCTACATTCATTATAAATAGAAGCACAAATATATAATAGTAGTGGTTGAGAAATATGAGGTTATCAGTTTGAGACTAAAGAGGGGGATATGGAAAAAGTTGGAGAGAGGGAACTTGATAGGGTTTTGAGGGATAAAAGAAAGGGTGGAATAATATAATTATATTTTAATAAAATATGTTTAAACGATTGTCTACTAGAATGTGGAGTTTTTATAATCAGTTTTGTTAACAATTTTCCTGAGTGATGATAATGAGCATAGCTTTCTGCTTTTTAAAATTTATTATTTTTAATTTTATGCGGAGTTTGAAACTTATTTCTTTTATTTTTTGAGACTATGACATAATTACTCCACTTCCCTATTTCCTTCCCTACCTCCAAACCCTCCCATACCTTTTTTCTTTCACTTTTCAAATTCATGGCCTCTTCTTTCATTAATTCTTGTCACATACATAAATATATATGTGTACATATTCCTAAATACATAGGAACAATCTTCTCAGTCAATATAATGTGTTTATACATCTATCTATTTATCTCTATATATATCACATTATATATCACAATGATCTATAGCATGATACATGTACTGATGATATATATCATAATTATATATACATATATAAAACATTATGTATCATATCTATCATAATAATATATAATGGTATATATCATAATTATGAACATATACATACAGTAAATGAGGCTGCATGAAATTGCATTGAAGGAATAGTAAATTTTCTTTCTAGGCAGACAACGAATGGCTAGTAGCAACTTTTGATAATTTGAAATCTAACTTTATACTAGTGAGAGCCTGTCTCCTCTGTCATGAGAAACATTGCATGAGCTTCACTGTAGGTTGTAATTATTTCTCCCGTAATATGTGTATTTACTAACTCTCGAGTTGAATGTTCCAGGACCCTGGCAGGGCCTTTACTCTCTCAGATGAGAAATGACCTGTGCAGATTCTTAATGCCCACACGTCTTTATTCAATAGTGGGCTATACAGCTGCTCTCTTGTGGCATCCACAGAGTCTGCCTGCTTCTCAGAACTTAGTTTTTAGGCAAGAATCTATAGGGAATCTCCATTTATCAACTGTGTATATTAAAACTCACTTAACAGCTGTTTGTTCTTTGGTCAGCCCTCTCTCTAAAAGTGCTCTCTCTGACTTCTTAGCTCTTTAGGATGGTTGTACTCTTTTTGTTTTTTTCCCCCTAGGATGTGCTTTTGGTGTGTAGTCATCTGTGGCTGTGTATTTCCCTTTGTGTGGAGATGAATCTGACTCTGCCTTCTATACAGTGCCTGAAGAAAGCACCTGTATGTGTGTTTCCACCTTTAAAGTTGCTTGCAACAGAAAGACACACCCAGTGCTCTCCACTGACTCATATAACTGGGGATCCTGTTTTAATAACAAGTTTCTACAAGCCTGAATGGAGTTAAAGTGACCTCTTTTCTATCTTTTTCTTGAAGAGTGTTTTTAATGAAAAAAAAAATTGTTATTTGAATATAAACATATAACCTATAGTGAAATGACCAAGAATCAATGATGTCTAAAGTATTATCACTTATTTGTTTTTACATACATTGATTTTAATTAAATCTTTATATTTCATGATTATTGTATTCATTTATCATTTTGTTTCATTATAGATTATTTTTAGAACTTTTATATTTTAGAAAATTAAAGATTTTATCTAATCTCATGAATGACTTGGAATTACTAAAATCAATGTAAATTAAATATATAAAATCTAAAGAATATGGACAAGGTTGCTCATAGGTAAATAAATATTACAATTTCAACTACTTTGTAAAGCAAATGAGTATTCTATTTTGAAGTTGTCCTATTTTAAAGCTGGATTTATATAAGATGCTAGGCAAGTAATATGCAACACAGGATAGAATATTAACATAAAAAGAGATAAAACTGCTATAATATTTTTCCAAGATATTTTGGTAAGAATTAGAAAATTGTGAAGTATTCATTAGATTTGCCTGACCAATTTTATATTCCATAGTTGATGTTAGTTTATATGTATGTAGATTTTCTGTATTTTTGCTTTTTAATAAAGTCTATTCTTATACTCCTAAACCATGAAATGGTAGAAATGTATATAATAAATCATATTTTAAAGCTCTACAAATGATGATATAGAGAGGTTTTCAAAGTATAGAAAAAGAAGATAAAAGAAAATTGAAACAAACAAAAATGTACACACAACTAAAGAGCATGAAAAAGCATACGTTTTCATTTGAGTAGAAACCAAACTAAAAATCTTCTATATTTACACATGTGTATGAATAACTGAGAAATTATTATCACTAAGCATCTCTGAAGAATGAGTTGGGGATTTTGAGGAAGCTGGATAACTTTTTCTTTCTGTTATCCATGTCTTTGAGGGTGTAATGCTTCCATTTTGTATTAGGTGGATCAAGTTTTCATTACTGCTTGAAGTACCTGTATGCTAACATGAACCTATATTACAGAAGCTGAAAGACAATATGGCATGCTACAGCTTTAGACCCCATCAGAGATGCTTGTGTGAGAATTTCATATATCGATCCAGGAGAGACACAGGAAAAGGGGTGACAAAGAGAGAGGCAGGGTAGACTCACTGCTTTTGTAACAGCCTGTTCCAGGGAACTAGTAAGGGGTCTTCTGATATATGTATCAAACCATCAGAGACTTGGGACACACACAACTTCAACTCTTAAAGGTTCGACTCCTCCCTAATAGTGTCAATATGAGGATGATGTTTCCAATTCCATATGACTTCAGTGATAAAATAATAGATAGATAGATGATAGATAGATAGATAGATAGATAGATAGATAGATAGATAGACAGATGATAAATAAGTCATTGAGGAATTTCAAATATTCATGACAATGTATTAAGTGGGAAAAGAGGCATTAATCCAATTAATAGATAAATACTTAGGCAACTAAAAGCAGAGAAATTACTACAGAAAGAGATACCCATGTAGCAAACATCTAAAGACATGAAAAACTTCCATTGCGCCTTTATTATAACCTTATTCCTCTGTTCAATAAACTTCCACAGCTCAACATTTCCCTTAAACTAAATATAAATACTTTAGTCTTATCAAATGTATATCCAACTTGCTGTTGAGTTTTCTTCTCTCTTCCTACTGGTAGGTTCTATGATGTAATCATGCACAATTTTTAATATGCTCTTTGCTGTTCTTCACCACATCATTTATCTCCGGTTCTTTTAAGATATGAACTTTTAGAATGTTTATCCTCTATTAGATGTCTAATATCCACTTATAAATGAGTTTATACCATGTGTGTCTTTCTGCTTCTGAGATACCTTACTCAGGATGATCTTTTCTAATTCCCACCATTTGCCTGCAAATTTTATGATTTCCTTGTTTTTAATTGCTGAGTAGTATTCCATTGTGTAAATGTTCCACAATTTCTGTATCCATTCCTCAATTGAGGGACATCTGGGTTGTTTTTAGATTCTGGCTATTATGAATAAAGCTGAGACGAACATTGTTGAGCAAATATCCTTGTTGTATACTTGAGCATATTTTGGATATATGCCTCAGAGTGGGATAGCTGGATCTGATACATAGGATAAACATACTAAAATCTGTACACTCAAAGAAGCTAAGCAAGAAGGAGGACCCTGGGTAAGATTATCAATACTTATTCTGAAAGGCAAATGGGATAGAGATGGGAAGAGGGGGAAAACAGGGAACAAGGCAGGAGCCTACCACAGAGGGCCTCTGAAAGACTCTACCCAGCAGGGTATCACAGCAGATGCTGAATCTCATAGCCAAACTTTGGGCAGAGTATGGAGAAACTTAGGAAAGAAGGAGGAGATAGAAAGACCTGGAGAGGGCAGGAGCTCCACAAGGAGAGAAACAGAACCAAGAAATCTGGGTCCAGGGGTCTTTTTTGAGACTGATACTCCAACCAAGGACCATGCATGGGAATAAACTAGAACCTCTGCACAGTTGTAGTCCATGGCAGCTCAGCCTCCAAGTGGGTTACATAGTAAGGGGAACAGGGGCTGTCTCTGACATGAACTCAGTGGCTGGCTCTTTGATCACCTCCCCCTGAGGGGGGAGCACCCTTACCAGGCCACAGAGGAAGACAATGCAGCCAGGCCTGATGAGACCTGATGAGGATTAGGGTTAGGGTTAGGGTTAGGGTTAGGGTTAGGGTTAGGGTTAGTGTATAGGTTAGGGTAGGGTTAGATTAGGGTTAGGGTTAAGGTTAGGGTTAGGGTTAGGAATGGGTATGGGTTAGGGTTATGGTTATGGTTATGGTTAGGGTTAGGGTTAGGGTTAGGGTTAGGGTTAGGATCAGATGAAAGGGGAGAAGGACCTCCCATATCAATGGACTGGGGGACAGAGCTCATGGGAAGAAAAGAGGGAGGGCGAATGGGACTGTGGGGATGAGGGGGCTACAGCTGGGATAGAAAGTGAACAAACTGTAATAAAAAAGAGATGAAATTTTTTTCTCTTAAAATGCCTAATCAACTTCAAAAACTGTCAAAAGTTTCCCACAATTCCTTATGGTCATTACAATATTTACAGTTTCTATTCTGATTAACAAACCAAACTTTATGCTTAAATTTATTTGTCTTATTTTATTTGTTACATGATGTATAGTCTGGATATACATTTTTCCTTGTTTTTTTTTTCCCTTTTCACATAATCTCAGACAGTTACACATGCATAACTCTACTCAAAGATACTTGTTCACACCACCTCTGCTGCTGTTGCTTCATGCTTCAGCTTCTAAATGCATCTGCTGTATTTTGGATATTCTCTTAGGCAGATTAAAACCAGAAGCAATTCTAAAATCTTAAAGAAATATGAAAAACTCTTAGAGGTGGTGATCACTTCCCTGAAGCTTATATTCTTGTGAAAGCCCCTGAAAACAACAAATAAGACATTAGATCAAATTCAGGTTTAAATGCAAATGACAGCAGTGGAGTAAGAAAATTAGAAACAGGAAAAGCATAGATCCTGAAATAGCAATATCTTCTTAAACTTGAAGAACAGAAATATGCTTTGAAAAGCACTCAATAACCTGGAGAATTGAAGATCAGGATAGAGAGGCAAGCTTTGGTCAAATGATATGAAGAATACGAGTATCATCTTGGCAAAAAAAATATGCCTTTTACTTAGTCATATTGGAGAGAAATAATAAAGTACTTACTGCTTTGCCAGGGACAATCTGGTTTGTATTTAGTTGTGTGGATATTGCAATCATGGAAGCCAAGGCAAAATAAAAGCCAGGAGAGTAGGAGTTTGACACGTTGTTATAAATCAAAGAGCATGGTGGCCTGCATTAAACACGTAGTTGTAAACAGGCAGAGGAGCGCTTGCATTCTGAATATAGTTCAAATATAGGAAGCAGAGGGCATGTTGATGGATGGGAATTCAAATAAAGCTGTGATGCTGACTGGTTTTCAGTTACAGTGGACAACGGTGGCAGTTACAGAGACGGTGAAGAACAAGGCAAATGAAATGAGGAGGTAGTCTCGCCAAGCTTGAATTTTGACCAGAGGGAGATGCCATTCAGTGAGAGATATATGAAGGTGGATGTTAGAGCCAAGGTTAAGGCTAAAGCAAACTTAAGAGAGATCTATCTGGGAATTGAAAGATTCTGTTATGGGTGAGATAGTTAAGAATAGCTGTGTCTATAAAGTTAGGTCTGTAGTAGATAGCTAGAAAAGGGGGGGGGCATATACACCTCTCCCCGGATGTAGTTATGAGAGAATCTAGAACATTTATTTGTAAAGAAATAGTGTACCACATCAAAAGCTGAGTAGAAGTTATCGGGGGGGGGGGGGTTGGCAATATAGAAACCATTGATATCAGTCTTTGTCATGAAATCAGAAAGGACAGAAACCCAACTGGAGAGCAGAGGGCAGAGAGAGAGAGAGAGAGAGAGAGAGACAGAGACAGAGACAGAGACAGAGAGACAGAGAGAGAAACCAAAGATACAGGGAAGACAGGAATAGAGAAGAAAGCTGATATATATATAATTTTTTTCTTTTCTTTTTCTGAAAGCCAGAGAACAAAGAGGGAATATCTAAATCAAGATTTAGTACGAGGAGGGGCAAGATGGTGGCACCAGGCGGACTCTCATTCTGAGCAGCAGCAGCAGGATTAGCACAGTGACCAGGAATCAGAACTCACGGCCAAAAAACACAGTCATTGTGTTTCCCAGGTGAGAGGATACCCCATGGTGGGGGATTCAATCAGCTTTTAACTCACCCGGCTAAACCGTGGAAGAGATCCCGGTTCTGCCAGACGCTTGGCCACCAGCCCCAGCCCCAGCCCAGAGCCACAAGCCAGTGTCTCTGGTCACGGTCCCAGACTGAACCATGCGCACCACACTATCAGAGACTGGAATTTTCAGTCGAGAGATAACCCCAGGGTACAGGAAACGATTGGGACCAGCCTTAGGTCACCCAGACATCCCCTGGAAAAGACTTGGGTTCCACAGGCACCCCAGGACCCAGCCCGGAGCCAGAGCCCGAGACCCAGGCTCCAGCACAGAGCCCTGCCTGCCTGCGCGCCTGATTCACCGCCTGAGATAGAACTGTGGGCACCAGGGAACCAGCGAATGAGTTTCACTGTCCAGTGCAAACACACAGGGAGGGAAACGGCTGGTCTGATCTCAGAGCACTCAGCCGACACCCCCAGCCTGAAAACGTCCCCGGAAAATTACCCAGCTTAGGGAGGCACCCAGGTTTCCAAAGGCCACAAAGGCAGACACAGGCAGTTTCTGCATACCAGACAGCTGGCAGAGACTGAGCCACCAACCCTCAGCTGTGCTCCAGGCACAGGCAGTTTCTGCGGCCAGCCAGCTGGCGGACACTGAGCAGTGTGCACCAGGGCAAAAAAGACACTGGGAGTCCCTGTCTCCAGAGAATCCACAGGGAAGGAAGGAAACTGTACTGACTTAAATCACCCAATCCTTCCCTAGAAAAAGTCTAGCAGTCTAGCTGACCAGTGGGGCCATCACTCAGCTGGACTCCAGACACAGGCACAAATAGTTGCTGCTCGCCTGATGTCCAACTGGGTCACAGCAGCTGATCATTAAATTTACAAAAGAAACCCAGAAACAGGGCAGCTGCCCTCAGGACTTCCCTGGGTGAGAGGAGAACCCTCTCGACTAACAAAGACCACAGTTACCACTCAGGTCTATATCCCTGAGGTGAGCAACTCCTGAAAAAACACCAGCCATCCAGGGACTATACCCAAAAAGCTGAGAAGACATCCTTCAGGAAAAACCAGCTTTCTGCAAAGGGGATTCTCTCCACCACAGGATCCCCAGGAACCACCAGAAAATAACCCCAAACACCTAAGATAGCACAATGGGTAGAGGCCAGTGTAAAAGCTCAAGCAACAAAAGACAGAGCAATATGGCATCTCCAGAACCCAGTTACCCAGGGGCAAGTAGCCCTGGACACCCCAGCATAACTGAAACCCAAGAAGATGACCTAACAACTATGCTCATGAAGATGAAAACAGAGGAAACAAATAAGATACATAAAGACATAGAGGAAGATAAACTTAAACAGAATATTGCCATCCGTAAAGAAATAGAGGAAGCTGCAGCCAAACAGTTTATGGCCTTTAGAAAGGAGATGCTTAAAGCACTGAATTAAATAAAAGAAACAGAGTTGAAGGAACTAAAAGAAAAACAGGAAAGTACAATCAGACAGGTGAAGGAAGTAAACAAAATAGTTCAAGACCTGAAGATAGAATTGGAAAAATTAAAGAAAACACAAATGGAGGAATTAATGGAAAGGAAGAATCTAGGGAAGAAAACAGGAACTACAGAGGTAAGCATAACCAACAGACTACAAGAGATGGAAGAAAGAATCTCAGGTGTAGAAGATACAATGGAAGAAATCGATGTATCTGTCAAAGAAAATGTTAAATCCGAAAAATTCCTGACACAGACCGTCCAAGAAATGCAAGACAATATGAAAAGACAAAACCTAAGAATAATAGGTATAGAGGAAAAAGAAGACTCCCTTCTCCAAGGCCCAGAAAATATTTTCAACAAAATCATTGAAGAAAATTTCCCCAAGCTAAAGGAGAGGCCAATTAGAATACATGAGGCCTACAGAACACCCAACAAATTTGACCAGAAAAGAAAATCCTCCTGCCACATAATAATCAAAACAGTAAGTATACAGAACAAAGAAAAAATACTAAAAGCTGCAAGGGAAAAAGGCCAAGTAACATATAATGGCAAACCCATTAGAATCACACCTGACTTTTCAACAGAGACTATGAAAGCCAGAAGGGCCTGGACGGATATCATGCAGACCCTAAGAGAACACAGATGTCAGCCCAGGCTACTATAACCTGCAAAACTCTCAGTCCTCATAGATGGAGAAAACAAGATATTCAATGACAAAAACAAATTTCAACAATACCTACAAACAAATCCAGCATTACAGAAGACACTGGAAGGGAAAATACAACCCAAGAAAGCTAGCTACATTCAAGAAAACACAGGAAATAAATAACCTCATTTCAGTAAAACAAAAAGCAACCAAGCACACAACCATATGACCACAGCCAACATCAAAATCAAGAGATCTAACAGCCACTGGTCATTAATCTCTCTCAACATCAATGGACTCAACTCTCCAATAAAAAGACACAGATTAACAGAATGGATACGTAAACAAAACCCAGCAATCTGTTGCATACAAGAAACACACCTAAGACACAAAGATAGACATTACCTGAGGGTAAAGGGTTGGAAGACATCTTTCCAAGCAAATGGACCCAAGAAGCAAGCAGGAGTAGCCATTCTAATATCTGATAAAATAGACTTTCAACCAAAATTAATAAAAAGAAATGGGAAAGGACACTACATACTCATCAAGGGAAAATTCCACCAGGAAGACATCACAATCCTGAACACCTATGCCCCAAATACAAGGGCACCCACATTTGTGAAAGAAACATTGATAAAATTTAAAGCACATATAGATTCCCACATATTAATAGTGGGAGACTTCAACACCCCACTCTCAACAAAGGACAGGTCAACAAAACAGAAATTAAACAAAGAAACAATGTCTCTGACAGAGGTCATGAATCAAATGGACCTAACAGACATTTACAGAACTTTACATCCAAACACAAAAGAATTTACCTTCTTCTCAGCACCTCATGGAACCTTCTCCAAAATAGACCATATAGTGGGTCACAAAGCAAGCCTCAACAGATACAAGAAGATTGAAATAATCCCTTGTATCCTATGTGATCACCATGGACTAAAGCTGGACCTCAACAACAACAGAAATAGAAAAAAAGCCTACAAACACATGGAAACTGAACAACTTGCTACTAAATGACAGCTGGGTAAGGGGAGAAATAAAAAAAGAAATTAAAGTCTTCCTAGAATTCAATGAAAATGAAGACACAACATACCCAGTCTTGTGGGACACAATGAAAGCAGTGCTAAGAGGAAAGTTCATAGCACTAGTGCCTTCAAGAAGAAATTCGAGACAGCTCATTCAAGCACCTTAATGGCTCACTTAAAAACCCTAGAAAAAGAAGAAGCAGACACACCAAGAAGGAGTAGACGGCTGGAAATAATCAAACTCAGGGCTGAAATCAATCAATTGGAAACAAATAAAACAATTCAAAGAATCAATGAAACCAAGAGCTGGTTCTTTGAGAAAATCAACAAGATCGACAAACCCTTAGCCAAGCTAACTAAAAGACAGAGAGACACCACCCAAATCAACAAAATCAGAAATGAAAAGGGGGACATAACTACAGACACTGAGGAAATCCAAACAATCATTAGGACTTACTTCAAAAGTCTATATGCCACAAAATTTGAAAATCTTAATGAAATGGACAATTTTCTTGATCGATTCCACTTACCAAAGCTAAATCAGGACCAGGTAAATCAATTAAATAGTCCTATATCCCCCAAGGAAATAGAAGCAGTCATCGAAAGTCTCCCATCCAAAAAAAGCCCAGGACCAGATGGCTTCAGCGCAGAATTCTACCAGACCTTCAAAGAAGAGCTAACACCAATTCTCTTCAAACTATTCCACAAAATAGAAACAGAAGGAACATTACCAAACTCATTCTGTGAAGCCACAGTCACCTTGGTACCTAAACCTCACAAAGACTCAACAAAGAAAGAGAATTTCAGGCCAATCTCCCTTATGAACACTGATGCAAAAATACTTAATAAAATACTTGCAAACCGAATCCAAGAACACATTAAAGATATTATCCACTATGACCAAGTAGGCTTCATCCCAGGTATGCAGGGGTGGTTCAACATATGGAAATCCATCAATGTGATCCACCATATTAACAAACTGAAAGAAAAAACCACATGATAATCTCCCTAGATGCTGAAGAAGCATTTGACAAAATCCAACATCCATTCATGTTCAAAGTATTGGAGAGATCAGGGATACAAGGCACATATCTAAACATAGTAAAGGCGATATACAGCAAGCCTATAGCCAACATCAAACTGAACGGAAAGAAACTTAAAGCAATCCCACTGAAATCAGGGACAAGACAAGGCTGCCCACTCTCTCCATATCTCTTCAACATAGATCTGGAATTCCTTGCTAGAGCAATAAGACAGTTGAAGGAGATCAAGGGGATACAAATTGGAAAGGAAGAAGTCAAATTATCACTATTTGCAGATGATATGATAGTATACATGAGTGACCCCAAAAACTCTACCACGGAACCCTTACAGCTGATAAACACCTTCAGCATAGTGGCTGGATACAAAATTAACTCAAAAAAAAATCAGTAGCCCTCCTGTATACAAAAGACAAAAGGGCTGAGAAAGAAATTAGGGAAACAACACCCTTCACAATAGCCACAAATGACATAAGGTACATCGGAGTAACCCTGACCAAGGAAGTCAAAGACTTGTATGAAAAAAATTTCAAATCTCTGAAGAAAGAATTAGAAGAAGATATCAGAAGATGGAAAGATCTCCCATGCTCATGGCTTGGCAAGATTAACATAGTAAAAATGGCCATCTTACCAAAAGCAATCTACAGATTCAATGCAATGCCCATCAAATTACTAACACAATTCTTTACAGACCTGGATAGAAAAATTGTCAACTTCATATGGAATATCAAGAAACCCAGAATTGCTAAAACAATCTTCTACAATAAAAGATCTTCTGGAGGTATCTCCATCCCTGATCTTAAGTTGTACTATAGAGCAACAGTTTTAAAAACTGCATGGTACTGGCATAGAAACAGAATGGTGGATCAATGGAACTGAACAGAGAACCCAGAAATAAACCCACACACTTATGGACACCTGATCTTTGACAAAGACGCCAAAACCATACAATGGAAAAAAGATAGCATCTTCCACAAATGTTGCTGGTCCAACTGGATGTCTACATGTAGAAAAATGAAAATAGATCCATACTTATCACCCTGCACAAAACTGAAGTCCAAGTGGATCAAAGACCTCAACATAAAACCAGACACATTAAATCGGCTTGAAAAAAAAGTGGGAAAAACCCTAGAACTCATTGGTACAGGAGAAAACTTCCTGAACAGAACACCAACAGCACAGGCTCTAAGAGCAACAATCAATAAATGGGACCTCATGAAAATGAAAAGCTTCTGCAAAGCAAAGGACACCGTCATCAAAACAAAGCAACCACCTACAGATTAGGAAAAAAATTTTCACCAACCCTTTATCTGACAGAGGACTCATATCCAGTATATATAAAGAACTAAAGAAGCTGAAAATCAGCAAACCAAGTAATCCACTTAAAAAATAGGGAACAGAGCTAAACAGAGAATTCTCTGTAGAGGAATACCGAATGGCAGAGAAGCACTTAAAGAAATGCTCAACCTAATTAGCCATTAGGGAAATGCAAATCAAAATAACCCTGAGATTTCACCTTACACCCATAAGAATGGCCAAGATCAAAAACTCAAGTGACAACACATGCTGGAGAGGTTGTGGAGAAAGGGGAACCCTTCTCCACTGCTGGTGGGAATGTAAACTTGAACAACCACTCTGGAAATCAATCTGGTGCTTTCTCAGACAACTAGGAATAGCGCTTCCTCAAGATCCAGCCATACCACTCCTGGGCATATATCCAAAAGAGGCTCAAGTACACAAAAAGGACATTTGCTAAACCATGTTTGTATCAGTTTTATTGGTAATAGCCAGAAGCTGGAAACAACCCAGATGCCCCTCAACTGAAGAATGGATGCAGAAATTGTGGTACGTCTACACAATGGAATATTACTCAGCAATGAAAAATAAGGAAATCATGAAATTTGCAGGTAAATGGTAGGATCTGGAAAGGATCATCCTGAGTGAGTTGTCCCAGAAGCAAAAAGACACACATGGTATATACTCACTCATATAGACATACAACATAGGACAAACCCACTAAAACCTGTGCATCTAAAGAAACTAAGCAAGAGAGAGGACCCTAACTAAAATGTCCAATCCCCATCTGGAAAGGCAAAGAGGATGGACATCAGAAGAAGAAGCAAACAGGAAACAACTTAGGAACCTACCACAGAGGGCTTCTGAAAGCCTCTGCCCTACAGACTATCAAAGCAGATGCTGAGCCTGATGGGCAACTGTTGGGCAGAATGAATGGAATTTTAGGTAAGAACTGGGAAATAGTAAGAGCTGGAGAGGACAGGGTCTCCACAAGGAGAGCAACAGAACAAGAAAATTTGAACACAGGGAACTTCCCAGAGACTCATACTCCAACCAAGGACTATTCATAGAGATAACCCAGAACCCCTGCACAGATGTAGCCCAGGGCAGTTCAGAGTCCAATTGGGTTACTTAAAGAAATGCTCAACCTAATTAGCCATTAGGGAAATGCAAATCAAAATAACCCTGTAATGTGAAGAGGGACTGCCTCTGACATAATCTGATTGGCCTGCTCTTTGATCACCTTCCCCTGGGGGGGAGCAGCCTTACCAGGCCATAGTAGAGGACAATGCAGCCACTTTTGATGTGAACTGATAGACTAAGATCAGAAAGGAGAGGAGAACCTCCCCTATCAGTGGACTTGGGGAGTGGCATGCATGCAGAGGGAGGAGGGAGGGTGGGATCGGGAGGGGTGGAGGGAGGGGCTTATGGGGGGGATGTAGAATGAATAAAGTGTAATAGATGAAAAATTAAAAAAAGAGAAAAAAACAAAAGAAAAGGAGGAGAAAGAAACAGAGGGAGGGGGTTATGATTGGGATGTAAAAATGAATAAATAAAAAAAATTAAAAGAAAAGAAAATATACACTTTTGAAAGAACAAAAAAGATTTAATACGAAGCAAAATTTTCAGGTGATTATATAAAAAAATCCAGTGTCAAAGAATCTACTTAATAGACTAGACAATCATCAAGAGGGGAGACTCTCAGGCAATTCACATGGCTTTAGAAGAGACCATGTTATTGTTAGAATGCTGTTAAAAGAAAGGCAAGGAAAGCTGTATGGTACATTGCTTGACTTTGCCTTTAAAAGAAGTTAGTCATTTCCTTTCGGTAACATCACACTGAAATTTCTCCAGGTCTCAGAATTGTTTCATAAATACCCTCTACTTTTACTAATAAGCTTGAAGCCAGGGATTTACTTTTAGGACACAAAATGAGTTCAAGAAGGAATCTGGTAGTAAAAGTTTGAAGTGAGAAAAGGGTCACGACATTCTGTGCAGCCTGGTGTATAGATGGCAGGGGGAGGACTGGAATGATTAGAGATCTCAGAAATATTTAGGAAGTTGGAAACCAAATTGCAGAGAAAAGTGAACAATGAGTAGGAAGAAACCATCTGTCGTGCTGACACCATCCATGAGACAGAAATGCAAGAGAGGCAGGAAGGACCACAAAGCCACCCAGGCTCATCAGCAAGCATATACTGAAATAGACATGCTCATATCTTGGCACCGAGGAACCCTTGCTTTCCAGTGAAAATGCGCATAAGCACTCACGTCACTGGAGGAAATGGAGAGTAGCATCATAGCTCTTTTAAACAATTTTCAATGTTTCCTAGTGGTGAGCAGAGGCAAAAAGAATGACATTTGACATAGAATAGAGAATCATCTCTGTCATAGAGGAATATTAACCTCATAATCATGTGTTTTCTTATTTATTAACCGGATGAACTATATTTGAATGTCAATTTTGAAGCCTGGATTAGCAACTCAAATGTTATGGTCCTACAATAAAATAATTCCCTTTCTGTTCTTGGAGGTGGCTGCATAGAGTGTTAACAATTATTAAACAACCCCTGGAGTCAGGCGTGGAGATCCACAGTGAATTTTACAAGCCGGAAAGGATGCCACACACCACAGACACGTTTCATTTGTGTAATTGTTTGTGACACTAGGGTGAATCAGAGCAGGAAACTATATTCTTCGTGTGCACTGAGTTCAGGATCTGTGACTGGATACATGAATGCTATTTATTGGACTTTAAAGAATAGACATTTCTGTTTCCTTATGATTAGTAGCATGTGTGAACTAGAATCGGGATTTATTTACGTTGGTGAGGCCCAGAAGACATCATTATCTGATCATTTAATGCTTTCTGATGGATGCTGAAACCAGAAGAATGGCAACTTGCTACTTATCAGCATCCAAATCTTATTTTAATTGCTCAGCATAATCTTCATAACAGCCTAATCTTCATAATCTTTGCAAAGAGTTACAATAAAGATCAGGCTAATACCTGACAACTGCTCAACATTTCATTTGTTTTTGAAATACAAAGCAAACATTCAGATTGAGTTATCGCCTTAATCCACAGATCACTTTAGTCACAGATAAACCAGTCAAAAGTCATCATTACTCAATACTGTAGTTCTAGAAAGCTTTTTAATTAATTTTTTTTTCAAATCTATTACTCAAATAAGACTTGCAGACTGCCTCCATTATTATTATTTTTTTTTTCATGCACATGCCTTGAAAATGCAGCTGCCAATCTGTGGATCCTTCAGTCATTCCCTGAAGGTGTTGAGGAAGAATGTGGTAGACAGAGATTAAGCCTTTGTCTGGAGTTTTTTGTTGACGGAAAAGGAAATTCCTTAGGAATTATTCTGACTCCAAGATAGGTTGCCAGCAATTACCACAGAGCCTGCTGCAGTTTGCCACAGTAGGCAAATTAATTGTCATGACCCAAAGGGAGTGTGGGAAGAGGAGTAATAGGTAGTGTGTGCACTTCGTTGCCACGGCAGTCCAGCCTCTAGAAAGGCCTGGAAAAGCTGTGTTATATTTCTCCATACTTTTCAAGGCAAACAACCCCAAGGATTCTGATTTGTGTACCATCCCTTCTTGGCCCTTTATTTAACAAATTCAGTTGTTTGCAAAACAAAATGTCAGTCTCCAACTAGAAACATTTCAGGGTAACGGAGACACAGCTCTTCTAGCTTTCCCCCACAGGGTAAAATTTTGAGAAATGTGTTGAGGGTGGAGGGAAGGTCCATTTGACCAAGTAGCATTTTATTCAGGCCATGACAATGGCCATGAAGTCACTGTAGTGTGCTCTGGGAATCTAACAACAGAAATTAGGGCTCCTTTGCTTTGTATCTGCGGCTGTGAGATGGCCTCATGGAGGTGAGGAAGTGAGCCTAGAAATAAGGTAAGGGACACAGCATCCTTGGATGATGACAGAATATGGCAAATGGTTTCTGTAACACTGCTTTTTAAACTCTATTTTATTTAGGGTTCCTTAAAAATCTCCCTTCCAACCCCCCAACCCTAGGTAGGAGAGAGAAGGTTAGTGGGGAGAGGGAACACAGACCTCTTTACCTGTTTAGGGTCTATGGGTTCTTTTAGGGCTGTACCAATCTCCATTCATAGCAGATGGAGCCATCAGTCTCCTCCAAGCCTCTATACCCTGAAGGGTCTCTCTTAGTCTCTCTGCTCCAAACTGCCACACTGTCCATCTTCCACTTGCCACAAGCCACCACTGTACGCTCCACACTTTCTCTTTCTGGGCTCTCATTTATATCTTCAGAGCCCTAGACCATGCCATGCCACAGAGGGCAGGCTTTACCAGCTGTCAAAGGCCACACCCCGCAGGAGAAAATTATGAGCTGTGGACATAGTAAAGCCTGATTAAAATCCCATACTTGGGATTAAAACAAAAATGTATTTACATAACATCACTGAGTTTACAAAGAAACCAAAACTTCTATTACAGGTTTCTGGGCTGGTTCCAAGGGTCCCAAAGTGGAAGGAGTCTCAAAAGCACAACTCAGATGTTTTCCAATCTGCTTTGCCATGTTCCCTGGGTCTACTATACACCTACAGTACTTGTTAAAGAGAGGTTTTACTCGTACAGATTAAAATTACTTTTATTTCAATAAATTCTCTACAATTATTTCAGTCTAGTTTAAACTTCCCAGGGAGACTGTTCCTAAAGCTCCGTCAGTGCCTTTTCCTCACGTTTGCTAGCACACTGACCAGTCTGGTTTTCTCTCAAAACACGACTTTATATAACAGATTTTTGAGAGGGATTGGTGTTTTTATTGGATAACTCAGGATGAACTAATGATTATATTTATGGAAAAAAATCATGAGTTGATCATGCATATGCTGACATTTTTAATCAGTCAAGGAATATACTTAGCCTAGCTCAGTCTACTATAAAATAGAAATGACTCTCATATTTATGAACTGCAAGGCTTTCAAATTTACAGTCACCCAGTAAGTCAAGTCAATGCTGAATATTTTCCATTCTAATTGTCACTCAATTATAACTCTGAGCCTGTTTTTCAGAGCATTTTAAGATAACGTAGTAAAGCAACACACATATTTTGTTTATTGATATGTTCTATCTTTTCCCCAGTAATCTTTTCTTAAATAAGTCTGCTAGAGAAAATCTTCCAGGATGATCAAGAATTTCCCTTTCCTCCTGTCAAGTACTTGTATCCAAGTCTTTTGACCATTTGGCCTGGTTTTGCCATACCTTCAGAGTTATGCATACAACATCTGATTTTTCTGATATACACTGACCCACTCTCTCTAGGTGAACTTAAATAATTCAAATACTTATGTTCTGTTTCTTCACACATGTTTTTCAAAGACTGGACTCTGCTAGAATTTCATTGAGACAAGTTTCTTCTTTTGGGTCTGTAGTCACACATTCCACCCTAGAGACATGTTGGGGAGTCCTGTTGGGGAGATTACCCAAGAGATTCAAATGTGCCCTATGATACCGAAGTGCCTTTCTGGAGCGCAGCTGCTTAGAGGTGTAGAAACAGAGGAATCATTGCCACCTATAATGCAAAGAAAATCGTGAGACTGTTATCTTTCCATTTCTCTGTTCTTCCTCATTTGTCCTCCCAACCCTATACATGCATCACATTGAACCCCCATGCTAGTTGCAGTGCCCTAAACTCTTGCCTTAAGCTTTTGTGATTTTGTACATTCTCTCGTCTCTTCCTACATCTTCAGTTTCAAGGTTAGTTTACCTTTGAGTTTATTTCCCTTCTCTCTTTTTTAACTCGTTTTACTCCCACTTGTTTCTTTCTATATAAATACGTATAGCGAGATTACAATAAGCATGTATATGAACATGTGCCTAACAATTATGTATGAGTGTACACACTAGCTCTTCCTATTAGTGGGGGTTTGCTTGGTTCAGTTTCAGTGGCCTATGGCCATCTGTAGTCACCCACTGTAGTCACTAAGTAGAAAACCCCAGAAAATAGCAATTTAATTATTGTAAATTGTGTTGTTCTGAGCAGCGTGATGCAACGCTTCAGTCCACATGTACATTTCACCTAGAAGGGAGGCATTCTTTTAGATACCTAGGGCATACTGTGCATGCCGCCGACATGGCAGCCCTGTGTGTTTTCAGGCCAACTGGCTTGGTTTGGCCTTGCGTCTGTTCCACTGTCCCTCATGGAATGTGTGTCACAATGCTCCTGCCATTCACCACACTTCATCTCGTCACTCAGGCCCTGTATCAGCTCACATCATCACAAGAAGGAGGAGTAAAGTGAGAGAAATTGAGAACATGAGCATGCATATGACTTTTATAATGATAATGAATCATTATAATATATTATATATGTATACAAAAATGTAATGTGATTTTATCATTGGTTATTATTGTTCACACCGTACTTCATTAATTTATATACTTAACTTTATCTTAGTAAATGAAAGTACATATGCTTTTATAAATATGTTGATATCGGGTTTGGTAGACCTGAATTCAGGTGTTTATCTGAGAACTTGAAATGTTTCTCCTGTAGCTTATGAAGACTATGGCATAGCTGTGTAAACTACATCATTTCTTTTTCTGCAATGTAAATAATTATAATAAAATATGCTAGCTATAATACTAAGAATTGTTGAACTGTTGTTATTTATACTTAGTTGTAGAAACTCACAAAATTATTGTTACAAAAATATATTTCCAGGAGTAGTTGCTTGGTCCTGTAATCCCAGGTCTCAGGAAGCTGGCGCAGGAGCATTGTTGTGAGGTCAAGTCCATCCTGAAGTAGAGAATTAATTCTAGACGAGTCAGAGTTACATGGCAAGACATGTTCAATCTTTATAGTAAAAATGGTACCATATGTATTCAGCAGTGAAATGACTTCAAGATGAAAGGTGACAGAAAAGTGAGAATCACATATTGGTAAAGAGGTAAGTGTTGCTGAGTACTAACAAAACGATGTTCCTTGAGACTAGAATCTTTGAGAATAAGAAAGAACATCAGAGAGAAATGAGACCATGCTTAACAGCTTGTTATTAGAGTTGAATCTCATTGAGCAATTTGTTTCCTTTCTCTCAGGAAAATCTACATAGATCTTCATAGGACAATCTGAACAGATTAATTTCCATTAAATTCTTATGGTGGCATAAGATATGGGTGTATGTGTGTGTATGTTTGAGTTATACACATAGCATGACTTGGAAACAACACAGATAAAAAGGAGTTAAAAGAAATTATGAGGATTCATTGGAGGGACAATAGATGCCGTAGACAGGTGAAATATGTTTTAAAGGGCAGTTATAGGCAGAAAGTTAAGGCTGCCTTACTGATGTGCATTGTGATGATATGGAGGATTAAGGCTAAATATGTGTGTGTGTGTGTGTGTGTGTGTGTGCTTGTGTGTGTGTCCTTTAACTGATCCTTGGTTTCACCTCATTTTCTTTTAATAAGAATGGCTATCTGTTATTTTAAGAGATTATACATATCAGTAAATAAAGTTAAAATCTGAGAGTCTAAGCTTGGCTATCACTGGATAAGACCTTGCTAAGCATGTACTCCTACAAACTTATTATTACACATGCACTCAAAAATAGAAACGAATCTGGGCTCTCTTTGCAGGCTAATGCTTCTAAGTGTTCCTGGGATTTATGAATTTCATATTTTGAGTTACCAGTCATTGTGCATTTCTCTCTTACCTGATACATTGAAAGCATCTAGGACCAAGCGCTGTTTTATGTCTTCGTTTTAGGTCCTAAATGAAGCAAGGAATCGGTGGAATCATCTGAAGTAGGTAGAAGTCCAGGCAAAAGCACACACACAGTGCTGAAGGTGGTACCTAACTGGAATGAAATGAAGGAGCCCGTTGTGATTTTAGAATTAGATTTAGAAATGATTTCCATTTATTTGCTATTATTTCCAGACCTTAAATCAAGGGCTATTTTGAAATTTGAAAATATTCACTAGTTGGATTTATTAGGAAACATCTTTTTGGATTACAATGATGTTTTCTCATTTTCCATGTGCAAATATTTTTCTGATGATACTGTAATTGGACACAACTCAAATGAAATTCTTTACTGACTCTAAAATTTAGCTATTGTCTTTAGTTAATACTGCAATGTTATTTTTCAGTGTTACTGTTTACCATTCCAGATAGCGTCAAATGAATAGCTTTTAGTAATATAACCATCATGATATTTTGAAAAAAAGAATATTTGTGGTAGAAGTTATCCTGACTTTGTAGTTCATTTAAACCAACCCCATTGGTGAAGTGTTTCACTATAGGATAGTGCGGACTTTAGATACATCAGGGTCTTCTATGCTTTCTGAGGTCCCTGTGGCTAAAACAATCAGTTCAATTCTACCAAGTATTTTCTTTTTTGAACCATGTGGTAAAGCTCTCCATTGTGATGTATAAATGAAAAGCATGTTTGCAAAGCTCTCCAGTCAATCTGTGCACCACATCCACCCTCGAGGCTCCTGAAAGGAAGCAAAAAAGGAGAGAAAAAAATGGATGTAGTAAGAAAAGAGGATATGATATGTGAGAAATCTTCCCAGAATAGAAGAAAAGGAATGGAACAAAACTCCAGTATTTGTGTTTCCCAGATGAAAACTTTAGAAAGAAAAATAAACTTACAGGCATCTATGATTTCTGTGAGAAATTACCATATTAACAACGATGGCTGCAAGATGGCTGCCTCCAGTACACTGATAGCATAGAACATTGTGAGAAGCAATGGTTAGGCACAGACACTACAAAGAGAAGCATGGAGCTGTTTAGTTTTTGGAAACAGCAAGACATAATTAGGCAAAGTTGGCCTAAGTTACATTTTTAGTCTTTATGTGGCATCAAACAAAGCCCAGAGGCAGAGGGTTTCTCATCTAAGGAAGGGACAATAAGTCTGTCAGAGATGCACTATTCTTGGAGACACATTGCTTGGCAAGGATTTCTCAGGGTATCCCTATCTTGGATGAGGCTGAGACTCAGCATCATCTCCAGTGCAGAACACCAAAACGAAGCCATATCTTTAAGTGAAAGCATGGGACAGGCATCAGTTCTAGTCAGGCATTTATTTAGGAACAAAGACAGATGAAAATGCATTGATGTCAGCTCACTGACTCAAGACCCTCTTCCTCTTTGGCTGATAAAGAGCCAGATTCTCCATTTTTCAACAATATACAGCCATCTCCTGGATGAGTTGAGTACATATCTAAGTAAAACGTGTGAGTGTGTGTGGATGCATACATGCCTATGCACATTTGAAGGTATGTGCTTGTGAGAAGATAGTTAGAGCTGAAATAAAAAAAAGACAGCCTTTATCTATAACAGGTGAAGTTAGTGAACAACTGTTGGTTAAATAATAACATGATGTCTTGCATTATTAATCAATGAATTACTCCAAGGGCTCCAGAGAAATAGAACCTAAGGACACATAGATACATGAGAGATTTATTATGAGAATTTGTTTCTATGACAACAACAGACAAGAAGCTCCACAGTAAAGTCTGTAAGCTAAACGACCAGAAAAGCCACTAGTACAACACAGATGGAATAAAAAGACCTATGATTTAGTTAAGAGTCCATGATGAAATCTGGCCTGAGAACTTAAGTCAGTGGCATAATGGTGAGGTCTATGAGTCTGAAGACTGAAGAGACAGGAGCACAAAGAGGTAAGGATTGAAGAACATAGTAGAAGAGAGAACAAATTCACCCTTTTGTACAGGCTGGTTTTATGTGTCAAGTTGACACAAGCTCGAGTCATCAGAGAGAAAGGAACATCAGTTAAGAAATGTCTCCATGAGATCCAGTAATAAGGCATTTTCTCAATTAATGATCAAAGTGGGAGGGCCCAGCCCGTGATTGCTGGTGTCATCCCTTTTCTGGTGGTCCTGGGTTCTATAAGAAAGCAGGCTGAGCAAGCCATTTGAAGCAAGCCAGTAAGCAGCAATACGCAAAAGGCTCTGCTTCATTTCCTGCCTCCGGGTTCCTGCTTGCATTCCTGTCCTGACTTCCTCCAACGTTGGTGCAATATGGAAGTATAAATCAAATAAAACCTTTCTTTCCAAGTTGCATTGGTTATAGTATTTTGTCACAGCAATAGTAATCCTAACTAAGATTCACTTCGTCTTTAAATTTGCTGTCAGGCCTTCATTAGCTGGGATCCCATTAACTTGAACTTTTCAATGACCCTCACAACAGACCAAGGAAAGTAATCTTTTTCCTTTTTCTTTTTTTTCCTAGTCAGATGATGCTGAAATAAAGATTAAGATAATGTTATAAAAATGAATAGCATTTTGTTTGTGAATATGCATAATTATGTGCACCCTGTTAACTTAAGCTAGATATTCAATTATAAGAATGAAGAGTAAAATTATATCAAAATATCAAAATATCAAAATATGTTTTTTTTATAAAAGGAATCTATCCTTACTGCTATTTTCTTTCAAATTCCTACCGCAATATTCATATAATGTTTCCATGTAAATGATCATTAGTGTCTGCCAAAGAGATGAAGAAGGGCATGCCTGGGAGGAGGTTTGGTTTGAGCCTGAGAGGGCTTTTATGAACACAATTTATATTACCAAATCTGGATCTCCTTAAGGTTCTATTGTCTTCTGAAGGAGGAAGTTTTAATAGAAGTTTGGTCAAGAATTATATGCCTTATTAACGGAAATAGGACAGATAAGATAATTCCATAACACTAAACGGTCAAACAGTGTGACACCTTTCTAGTGAAAGACAAAAGTCAGGCATAAATGCCTTAGGCAAGGGAGCTAAATCTGATGGAAGAAATCCTTATTTAAGTTATATCACTGGCATTGTACAAGCAGAAAAATGACGAAGGAAAACCTTTAAGATTAGAAGATTCAAAAGAGTCCCACAAAGGAATTAATAGGAAAAAAGAGTGTGTCTCCCAGAGGACAGTCAAGTTAGCCTTTTGTCTACAAGCATAGAAGACATTATTAATAGTGTCAGGGACAGGCTCTCTGTCATGGGTGGGGACTCAGGTTGGACTGATTATTGGTTGGACTTTCCCTCAATCTTTGTTCCCTCTTTATCCCTGCAATTCTTGTAGGCAGGGTAATTTTTGGATCAAAGGTTTTGTTGGTGGGTTGTTGTTCCTCTCCTTCCACTAGGCCTGTCTGGCAAGGAGGTGCTCACTTCAGTCTTCTTAGGGCACATGCTGGGACTTACAGCCAAGCATAAGGCAGTGCTCCAGGATTCCCACGGAAGTGTTGGGGTAAAGATGGAAAGACCAGGAGGGGACAGGAACCTCAAAAGAAGACCATCAAAGACAACTAACCTAGTCCCATGGGGGCTTTCACAGAGTGAGGTATCAACTAAGGAGCATGCATGATCTGGACCTAAGTCCCCTGCACATATGTGGCTGATGGGCAGCCAATGGGTTCATATGGGGTGCCTGGTTAGTATAGTGGGTGCTGTTTCTAACATGGTTTCTGTTCTTTTAGGTCACTTCCCCCTGGCAGGGCTGCCTTGCCTGGCCTCACGGGATGAGCATAAGCTCAGTCCTGATGTGACATGATATGCTGGGGAAGGCTGATAAGGAGGGAGGAGGGCTCCCCTTTTCTGGGGGGAAGGGAGAGAGAAGAGGGTGTAATGAAAGAAAGGGAGAGGAACAGGGAAGAAATGAAGGAGGGAGCAACTTTGGGATATAAAGTAAATAAACTGAAATTTAAAAATAAAAGAATATGTCTCACACAGACCATTAGAGAAATACTACTTTTCCACAAATCTGTAGTTGATCCTATATATTCTAGAGTGAATGGATTTTCTTTCCTCTATTGTTTTATTTTTCTCACTTTATGCTCTATTACTTCTATCCATGAACCTCTCCAACACTCCTTTAGTTGTGTGGGTAGTTACCCTGAACATGGCCAGCGTTGGGAGTAGTGTCAGAGCCCTTGGTGTTTCTTAAACAAGAGAGTGTGAACTGAGGTACAACTGTGATCCTTGATGGCTGTAGGTCTTACCCTAGGGTCCCTCTGGTCTGATGATTCTTGTTCTCTGGTGTAGTGCATACTTATTCCAAGATTAGGCTAAGGTCCTGCTAGGAACATTAACACACAGCATTCCTTTTTCCTCTGAGCAAGCAAACTAATCTACCTGGGGACGGAGCAAGGGTAACAACTACAGCATCATAGCCAATGTGCTTCAGAAGTATAATTTCTGAAAGACATGTTTTACAATTTTTCAAGCATATTGTTTTCGCAGTTGAAGAACTCAGTAGAAAAGAAGATTTTTAAAAATATTAGACTGTTTGTTTCGTCAGTCAACTTTCCCCTTATGGTTTCATAGTCTTTCCCTATAGAAAGGATTGAAACTTGCTTCTCATTGTTCTTCGAGTTCTTGTAGCTGTTATCAGGGGCTTTGGGGGGAAGAGAAAACCTATGAAGATGGTTCAATAGCTTGCTGTTTAGTGGTGAAAACCTTTTTCTCCCCCTCTTCAATTGAAGTGTGTCATATGTTGCAACTAAACCAGCACCTTGGCTCAATGCCCAGTGGGAATCAAAAGCAAGGGACATTGTGTCTCAGTACACTGTCTCAAATAACTCTTGTTGACTTCTTTAGGGAGATCAAATAGGCATTCACATCAGGCCAGGAGGTTACAAGATCTCCACGAAAGACTCCAACTGAGTTCCAGCTATGTGCCATGAATATTATTCTGTCAACACAATCATCAGTAGAATCAGCGAAAACTGAATGAGTCCTAGCAGCTTTACAGCTGTCTCACAGTATTTGACATCTATCAAGACATGCTTCTTGGCAGCAGCGTGATATCTTCCCTGGGCCGATTTATATCTCAAAAGTACGGACACGAAGTTGAATAACAGTATCACTGTTTCAATATATAATGGTTACAAAATAAATACTGCCCCTTTCTCCTCTTGAATGCTGGGCGGGTGTTGGGATTTCTGCGTACTTCCACCCTTCTCATACTCCCTTTATAGCTGTGGCCACTATAAATAAGTTGCAGGAAAATTACTTCTCTACTGTTGCACAATGCTTCCCTTATCTGACTGCCACAGCTGTCACATACACAGATGCTCTTATTTAGGATGTCCACGGCTGCAAATGTGGCTACTTATGTTCTTCAGTTGCTGAGTAACATTATATTAGTTACGAATTTAATTCATTTTTCCTTATTCTGTCAGTACAGTCTTCAAGGCTATTTCTCAAACATGCCATAACAGATGATCTTCAGCCTCTTCATACTGACTAATGGTTCCTATCTACCATTAATAAGTATATGAAAGAGTTTCCAACTGAAGATTTTAAAGGGTAGATTTAAATTCATTACTTACCTTATTCCTAGTGTGGAAATAAAATTGAATGTTCATCCTATCCAATGCCCCAAGGTCAGACTTCCAAAATACTAAAAATCAAAATACTGTTCTGTTTCCTTTAAAATTAGATATCTTTAACATGTTCATAGCCCCCAAAACAAAACATATAGGGTTTTAAGACTGTATTAACATGAATTCTATGTGCCTCTATTTCCTTTAAAACTTACATGTATTGTTATTTTTTTAAAGTTGGTGTTATCTATTCCATCTGAGAGCAAAAGAGTATGTTTTGATATGAAATAAAATAGAACAGTCAAGTGTTGACTAAGAGTCAATATGCTAAGATTTTATAGTATTGTTTTATAAAATTCAGAAGGACCTATACAGTAAAAATTTCATTAATATTGATGTCAAAATATGTAATTAATTTTATTTAATTTTCAATACAGCACTTGGTAATAAGTACACTTTGCTACTGTTCTGAAGTAAGTAAAAACCAATTTCAGTATCATTTTTCTTGTTACAAATATTTAGCATCAGGCAACATTAAATTCAGACTTGTCACAAGGACAAAGGTAGAATATGAGTAAAATTCAAGAAAATGAGGGAAGAATTTGACAAACTATGGTTCAGGCTTCAGAAATAATACTCCCAAATTAATCATCCAAGAAACATGTCTTCAATAAATGTTGAGCAGCAAATTAAAGTACTGCACAAATAAAACACTATAAATATAGTTTGAAAAGTGTACCAAGAATCTCACAGTGAGAACTCATATGTTATGAAATTGTTTTCCACAAATTTCCAACAACTTTTAAAAAACATGGAATCAAATAGAAAGAATTAGAAATTTAATCTCATTTGTTATTTTAAGGATTTGGTCAAGTTAGACAGTCACTTTAGATGTTAGCCAAACTCCTTACATTTTATATAGTGGTACTGTTCTTTAGTTATGTTCCCCCACCACACACACACACACACACACACACACACACACACACACACACACACACTGAGTTGACAGAGTAACCTGGATTTTCTTCCAACAGTCAGTGCAATTATTTCCAAAATTTAGTATTTTCTCAGTGACTTTGTATCAGGTTGAGATAGGTATAGGATGACTTCTTCCCCCCTCATCAGAGCAAATATGTCAGGCAACTTAAAGGTATAATAGACCATCTCTCAAAATAGATAAATGTAGATAAATGCTGGCATTACAGGAAAAGGGCATGTTAATATTGCAGGAAGAGCTTGGGTCAGTTCTGAAAGGTCAGGAAAGAAGTAAGGGAACAGTTGTATGGATGGAGAATCAAGGATGAAGTGATTCTTTCATTGGAACGAGAGGTCTCTTTCTAAAAGCAGAGAGGGGTTACAGTAGTGTGCAATCAAGGCTTGGGGGAGTCAGATTCTGACTTTGTATTAATAGCAACTGGAAGAATCTGGAAGGTCTCTACTGAAATAACAAAAAGGCAATTTCAAGACAAATCGCTAAGGATGACACGAATGGTAAAAGAACAAGCTGAGAGTACTGACATCCCCCAAGCGCTTTGCACTTAATGTGTATGCTGTGGCACCGACTGTAAATGCAGGAGGATGAGCCTAAAGACATTAAGCAGTAAAAGCTCGTAAGGCTGCAGATGACACTACTTTTCTTCTCTTTGTCTAGGGCCTGAGAGGTCTTACCTTATCATCGACAGTTCATGATAGTTGAGTTTTATTATTATTATTATTCACATTTTGAATTCTTGCTTATGAAGTAAACAACTGAAATGTATCTGTGTACCGGAATCTGTGACTAGACAAGAGGAATGATTTTAAAAACTTAATATATCATCATTCTTTGTGCTTGCAAGCCCATCAAAATATAAATATTGACATCAACATAACTTTACAACATAATACATAACTTACTCTGTGATGCATAGTAAAGAAATGTAAAATGAGTCTCAGCATCTCCTTAGATGCTTTGCTGGGTAAAGTTTTCAACAGCCCTCTGTGATGGGCTCCTGTCCGGTTGCCTGTTTTCTTCCTCTTCCAATGTCCATCCCTTTTGACCTTCTGCGTGAGGATTGATTATCCTACCCAGGGTCCTCCTCCTTGCCTAGCTTCTTTAGATATACAGATTTTAGGATGTTTATCCTAATATGTCTAATATCCACTTATAAGTGAGTAAATAACATCTGTGTCCCTCTGCCTCTGGGATACCTCACTCAGGATGCTCTGCTTCAGTTCTCACCATTTGCCTGCAAATTTCATGGCTTCCTCACCTTTAACCACTGAGTAGTATTCTATTGTGTAAATGTACCACAATTTCTGTATCCATTCCTCAGTTGAAAGACATCTGGCTCTGGCCATAACAAAGCTGCTATGAACATGAAGATGCTGAGACTCAGAGCCAAACTGTTGGTAGAGTATAGGGAATCTTATGAAAGAAGGGGAAGATAGGAAGATCTGGAGGGGACAGGAACTCCACAAGGAGAGCAACAGATCAAAAAATTCTGGGCACAAGGGTCTTTTCTGAGACTGATGCTCCAACCAAGGACCATTTATGGATATAACCTAGAACCTCTAGAACTCCTGCATAGATATAGCCCATGGCAGCTCAGCCTTCAAGTGGGTTCCCTAATAAGAGGAACAGGGACTGTCTCTGACATGAACTCAGTGGCTGGCTCTTTGATCACCTCTCCTTAATTGAGGAGCAGCCTTACCAGGCCACAGAGAAAACCAGTATAGCCAGTCCTGATGAGACTTGATAGGCTATGGTTAGATAGAAGAGAAGGAGGACCTCCCATAGCAGTGATCTTGGGGAGGGGAATGGGAGGAGATTAGGCAGGGAGTATGGGATGGGGAGGGGATGAGGGAGGGGGCTACTGTGGGGACACAAAGTGAATAAACTGTAATTTATAAAAATATAAATAACTTTTAAAAAGTGGAAAAAAGAAATGTGAAATGTTAAAAAAATTATCATTTTTTTCTAATGGTAATTGTTGTTTTGCTTAAGAATTGAATTTCACACATGTGAAATCTAGCTTTTGTGTGTGTCTGTGTGTGCATGTGTATGTGTTTGTGCACATGCTTATTATATGACATGAAAGTGTGAGTGTCACGTTTTGAGAAAAGGAGGTGTCTAGTGGTAAGGAGAGGGACAACATTTGTGGAGAACAACAGTGGTCAAATTACATGATGTAATTGAATGAAGATATCTTTACGTAATGTATTGTGCTGTACAGTGAATGAAAACTTTTAAGAGCATAAAGCTCCAAGATAATTAAAACGAGGTATAAGTATAAAATCGAGGAGAATCAAATCCTACACTAAAAAATTTAAGGGGAAAATAACTGCTATGAATTATGAAAAGAAGTTACAGTTTTGAGAGAGATGCTCTGTAGCCTTTTTACTGAAAAAATGCCCAGAAGTGCTGATGTCCCCTGCGAGGCTCAGTGTTGTTCACACCAAGAATTCGTTTCTTAATTATTAGTTCACACTTAAGGAACCAGAGACAGGTAGAAAGTAGTTGACTCTAAGTAAGGAAGTATGGAGGTAAAAGTAGGTGTTAGGTTAGCTCAATTACATAAAAAATATTCAGGAACTTGTGAAGTTATGTGTAAAAGATACAGAATCCAGCTTGAAGGACGTGCCTTAGCCTAACCTAAGAACATTCAAGTGTCAATAGCAGCATGAGAATATAAAGTGCACAAGGTAAACATGCTTATCAATGAGTCAATAGTTGTACTGAACAAATGAAAGTCAAGATAAGTTTTTAATGGAGACGAACAATATATCAAGTTCTTTCCCTGAAAGTTAGCAGTTAGCACATGAGAACAAAAATATTCATAAGTTTATTTTAAGAAGAACTGCAGTCGAAATGTTTAAAGAATGATGCTAACTGACAAAGAAGTGTTATTCGCTAGACTGTAAATGTAAAAGGGAGAGTTAAGTTAGGGGGGTATTTAGCTAATCACAGTGAAATATCTGGGCACTGGAATTGCTATGGAAACTAACCTCTCCTGGTAAAATATTAAGAAACACTACTCACATTGTTACTTTTCAACAGATGACTTGGTGATTGCAAAAGGAGGAACACACACTTATAGAATAATGTTCTGCTTGTCTCAAAATTTGCTCAGTGCTACCTGCTCATTAGTAGCAGAATTCAGTGTGCTAAAATATGGAACAAGAAATGCTGTTTTTTCCCCTGCTATTTATTTATTTATTTATCTATTTATTTATTTATTTTGCCAAAAGGATTCAACCTGTGCTTGAATATGCATGATCTAATTTTAATTTCCTTTTTATGTGACATGTAGAAATCATATAAATATGCAAGCAAAAATAAGAGAAGAGGAGAGAGAGAGAGAGAGAGAGAGAGAGAGAGAGAGAGAAACATGAAAATGCAGTGAAGGCAGAATGTAGGAATTCTCCATGGAGTTTGTGGTAATGGTCTTTAAAAAGGTAGCTTTCTTTTAGCAAACTCCTCAATTCTCTGGCTCTGGTAATCTTTCTGCCTTCTCTTCAACGTCCCCTGAGCCTTAGATACAATAGTGTTTTCTCGATATATCTATTATGAGTGGGCTCCAAAACTCTGCAGTGTGAGTGTTTTTTGTTGTATAAGGATGCCCAACAATTGATTTTCCAATAACAAATGGTCATCCCTGAAAACATATATACAAAAGCCACTAAAAAGCAAAAGCAAATAATATTCAGGAACATATGTATATATACATATATACATGTATAAATATTCCTAAATATGCATATAAATGTTCTTAAATAAATATATATTCATATACAGAAATAAATAAAGTTATGTAATAAAAATTGGTGAAAAAAAGGAGCATGAATTTGAAATAGAGCAAAGAGGTGTATACTATACAGGAAGGTTTGGAGGGAGAAGAGAAAGGGAGAGAGGTAATTATATGATAATCTCAACAATAGGTTTGATGGTGTTCAATCAAAGGATTGACCTTGTACAGGAGCAAATTGATACCCTATGGCAAATCGCTCAACTTGGCTGTCAATGAAAGTATGCTGGACTTTGAGTCACTAGCATACAACATGAGAATTTTCCCTATGCTGCAAATCTGTCTAAACAATTGTCTAGCTATATTTTAGGTAATTGGACTGGAGAATTCGATACTACGATGGAGCAGCTGTGAGTGGCCATTGTCATGGTAAATTCTACCAGAGTGGACGCGGGACTAGCCACAGGATTATCATCATGGATTGCTGAAGCCATGAATCATCTGAAGGAATGGGCGGGCATGGGAGCGTTAGCAGGCCTTCTGGTGTTAGTCACCTTGGTGTGCCTGTGGTATATATGCAAGATTAGAGTCTCACAACAGCGTAATGCAGCCATGACCATTCAGGCCTTTACAGCCATTGAAGAAGGACAGTCTCCCCAAGCATGGTTGGATACCATAAAAAGCTAAAATGTTACGCTCAGGATGCGAGGCTAAGCACTGTACTCAGGGTCAGCCACTTTGGACCCAGAGAAGAGCATGTCTAATTGCATGCGGGTTGATGCCCCAGGTCCCGCCTCTGAGAAAAAGGTATCGGACGGGTCTGATGCTCTTTGGGTGGATGACACCTAAATGAACATCGGTACAAAGTCCCAATTCATTTCTAATATCAGAGATCAGACCTCTACTCTTGCCTGATTCGTCCAAAACAAAAAGGGGGAACTGTAGAGAGCTGCGTAATGCCGTGCCTGAAAGATGGAGCTGGTTTCCGCTGGCTTTACCGAGGGTCAGATAATTGTTCAAGGTTCCTGAATAAACTGCATAAAAAAAAAAAAAAAAAAAAAAAAAAAAAAAACTTTACCTTGGGGAAAATAAAAAAAATGTAGAAATTATTTTTTGAAAAATGTCTTAAGAGATATAAGAAAGAAACAAATGAAGTGGGATTTTTAATTAAAACCTTCATTTTTTAATTTTAATTTTATTTTAATTAATTACAGTTTATTCACTTTGTATCCCAGTTGTAGCCCCCTCCGTCACCCCCTCCCAATCTCACCCTCCCTCCTTCTTCTCCTATGCCCCTCTCCCAGTCCAATGATAGGGGAAGACCTCTTCCCCTTCCATCTGACCTTAGTCTATCAGTTCTCATCAGAACTGGCTTCAAAACCTTGATTTTAAAATGGATTATAACAAACAGTTAGAAAATTTAATTTTGAACTGAGACTTAACATATTTGGGAACTGCTGCCCATTTTCTTTTTATTAAATTATTATTTTTATATGAATTACAGTTTATTCATTTTGTATTACAGCTATAGCTCCCTCCCTTATTCCCTCCCATCCTCCCTCCCTCATCTCCTCTCATGCCCCTCTCCAAGTCCACTGATAAGGGAGGACCTCTTCCCCTTCAATCTGACCTTAGCCTTTCAAGTCTCATCAGGACTGGGTGCATTGTCTTCCCGTGTCCTGGCAAGGTTGCTCCTCCCTCAGGGGGAGGTGATCAAAGAGCCAGCCACTGAGTTCATGTCAGAGAGAGTCCCTGTTCCCCTTCCTTGGGTACCCACTTGGATACTGAGCTGCCATGGGCTACATGTGAGCAAGGGTTTTAGGTTATAACCATAAATGGTCCTTGGTTGGAGTATTAGTCTCAGAAAAGACCTCTGTGCCCAGATTTTTCTGTTGCTCTCCTTGTACAGCTCCTATCCTCTCCAGGTCTTACTATCTGTCCTTCTTTCCTAAGATTCCCTGAACTCTGCCTAGAGTTTGGTTATGAATCTCAGCATCTGCTTTGATACACTGCTGGGTAGAGTCTTTCAGAGGCCCTCTGTGGTAGGTTCCTGTCCTCTTTCCTGTTTTCTCCTTCTTCCAACCAACATGACCAAACACCTCAGGTAGGAAGGAGTTGTTTGGCTTTCAGGTTACAATCCATCATCAAGGGAAGCCAAGGCAGCAGCTCAAAGCATAAATGCAGAGGGATGGACTGAGGCAGAGACGATGTAGGAAAACTGCTTACTGGCTAGCTTCTCCTCGCTTAGTCAGCTCCGTTTCTTCTACAGCCTATACTCACATGGCTGGAGAGGGTACCTCCCACAGTGGGCTGGACCCTCCTATATCATTTACCAATTGAGCACATGCCATGCAGATAAGACAACAGGACAATTCGTATAAGACAATGCCTCAGCTGATCAGCTGATATTCCCTCTATGACAACTGAAGCTAACTATGACAGTAGGTATGATATCATTATTATGATCATATGTGAATGCATTCATTTTACACGGAAGAAATGATGGGACAATGTCATGATTTATGTAAGTTACTTGCCGTTTTTAGCCAAAATGTATACATAACAATTAATAAAATATATAGAGTATAAATAAATGTACGTCAATATAAAAGTGAAATATTAACAAGTATTGAAATTGAGTGGTGAACATTTAGCTCTTTTTAGCTTTTTGCTGGCGTATTTTGTATTAACTTTTTAAAATTGTTATCATGCAACATTTTATTTGTTTGTTTTAGATAGGTACTTATCTGTAAAACCCCAGAAGATATTTTAGTAATGATCAACAAAAAAAACGTATTTGTCTATTCCCTTAATTATTTTATACTGTAGAAATTCAAATCATTTTTCAATGATTCAAATTAATGAAGCTCAAAGGAGGAAAAAAATCTAACCTGGGCAAATTAATAGTTGCTAGGGGACTTCCTCTTTGCCAGCCTTGATGCCTTTAAGGTGGACAGTATGGGACTCCTTCAACACATATTTTTATGAGTTTAGTGTTTACATTCTAAAGGGCTCCTCACTGAAATGCTGTGTTGGTTTAAAAGTGAAATGGCCCCAAATGGATCTGTTACACTTTCCTTGGGCCTTTTGCTGTGTTTGCAGCGTCTTCTCAGTCTTGACCAGCCCAGAATTCTGACTCCAAATCCAGAGATTCTGAGTTCAGTGAACTAACAGTCTTGGGATTTTCTTCAGGCCCTGAGCAGGACAGTGCTGCTGAGTCTGGCATGGACCAGATGGTATCAGACTTCCATGACGTCTCAGGGCATTTCCGTAAGGACCCCAGCTTGGTAACATTTGGTTACCCTGCAAATGCCTCCCTACTGAGGAACCTGTGGCAAACATGGTCTTGTCCACAAACTCCCACCTTGACTCCAAACACCAGAAACCAATTTGCTTTCAGCAGCCTCTCTTTAGCCATCTCAACTTCTTGTAAGACTGATGTTCTAACTCCTCCTCTTTGAACATGAAATTCGGCGAGAGCCTCTTGTTTCATTGAAAAAGCAATTTAAACCTGGCAGGAAATTCTGTTCCTCTTACTGAAGTTAGAGCACAGTAGTTTAAATATTTCCACTCTCTAAAGGCACACACATCTAGAGAGCTGCTTCTCTATCTGTGGGTCATGACCCCCACAGAGGTCTCATATTAGATATTCTGCATATTAGATATTAACATTGAGATTTATAACAGTAGCAACATTACAATTATGAAGTAGCAATGAAATGATTTTATGGTTGGGGATTACAACAACACCAGAAACTGTTTTAAAGGGTCACAGAATTAGGAAGGTTGAGAAGCACTGATCCACAGCACTGTTAGCATTCTGGTCATGCTGGTAGCATAGGATGAAACTTAGGAAACTCATTAAGTTAGAGAGTATTCACAGTGCCTCAGTCACAGGCAAGGCACACTGCTGGTTGCTCAAGGAAATCCTCACTGTTAGACTAACTTCATGTCCTTAGTTACAAATATCTATAGAGAACAATGTAATCAAACTAATTAAGGCCGTTCTTGGCTTTAGTCGTAAAATATTTGTGTTGCTTGTATCAATTATGCGTTTGGTTTCTTCAAAACCTCAGTTGAGAAAGTTATAACAATGGTATGCATATATTTTAAAATATTTTGTTCTTTAATATAGTGGGTGAAATATTACCAAGTGCTATATTTGGTCACTACCTTAGCAAACTACAAATAGACCTGTAAAATTTCTGGCATGTTTGTGTTAGCCTGAAAATAAAGTCTGATTCCTTATGGCCAACATTGTTAAATTGAGGTTGTAGTCTCAGAAAATAGATTTGGAGTTACAGTTGACTCTCCTTACCCGCAGTTTCCATGTTATATCCATGGTGGATTCACCAATCCCTGGACAAAAAATTGTTCAAAATTTCTAGAGTTTCTAAAAGGCATAGCACAGGTTTTCCGCAAGCCGAGAACAGCAGTGAATCTGCTGGAGTGAAGTGATGAATGGGCATTTCCTGCCAGAACCCCCTGCCACTCTGCATTCCCTCCAGCCCTCTGTAGCACTGTTTGTCCGCTGGGCAGGAAGGTTTTAGATGGCTACATCTGTTAATGAACATACTGAGACAGATCTTGTTGGTAACCCCTTTAAAACAATGTTTTAATGAATTGCATTGTTTTACATGTCCATTTTATGTGTATTAGTATTTCGCGCACGCATATACTCGCGTACTGCGTGCACGTATTGCCTCATGAGGACACAAGAGGAGGTTAAATCTGGAAACAGAGTTACAGACGGCTGTGAACCGCCATATGGATGTCAGGAACCTAACCCGAAGTCTCTACAAAACCAGCACGTGCCTGTAATCCATGACCCTTACTTCAGCCCATTGCCAGTACTCCTTTAACAATATAACATAATAGAGGCTGATGAGATCATGTAGTGTGTAAAGACATTGCCATCAAGTCTGACAGCATGAGTTCATTCCTAGTACCCACGTGGAAGAATGGTATTCCTATAAAAAATTATCATCTTACTTTGATAGTCATGCTGCGACACATACACACTCAAGAGAGAACATAAGGTCTTACATTGTAGTTATGTTGTATTTTGTGATAATAAGTAATACAGTAATATAAGTAACGGCAAAATACAGCAGTAGAAGATTATACAGATAGGACAGCTACAGTCAAAACTATAAGGCTGGTTTACCAACTAAAATGATACTTGAGCAAGGGTATGTAATAGAAAAAAAACTGCACAAAGAGAAAAGCAGGGACTAGTTTTTTAAAAAAAGTACCTTTTACCTTGCTATCAGCAAGAGACTAAAAATATTTTAACTGGACACTTATTAAACATTAATAAGTGTCATGATTAACTTTTCAAAAAATAAAATAGTACTGTTGGCACTAGTGATGCCATTTTGGACTGCCATAACAAGCTGTCATAAACTCAGAGACATAGGGATAACAGAAGTTTACTCTATTTTACTGAGAGTTTGGAAGCTAGCAAGTCCCAAACTAAGGTACCTAAGGCAGATTCTGTGATGCAGTTCTGTGAAGACCCACCTCATAGGCTATATTTCTACTAAGTTCCCATTTATTATTCAGCTCCCTACTTACTATCTATCCCTCCGATGATCAAGCCCTGTGAATATGAATTGCTCTCTTCTGAAGACCGTGGCTCTCTCCCTGTGTCACCCAAAACCTACTTTCTTTTTTTTTCCTTTTTCTATAATTTTATTTTTCTCATTAGTTACATTTTGTTAATTCTGTATCCCAGCTGTATCCCTCATTCCCTCCCCAATCCCACCCTCCCTCCCTCATCTCCTCCCTGCCCCTTTCCAAGTCCACTAATAGGGGAGGACCTCCTCCCCTTTCATATGACTCCCTTTTGTCAGGTATTTTCAGGACTGGCTGCAAAGTCCTCCTCTGTGGCCTAATAGTACTGCTCCTCCCTTGGGAGGTGGGGAGGTCAAAGAGCCAGTCATTGAGTTCCTGTTAGAAATAGTCCTTGTTCCCCTTACTATGGGAAACCAATTGATTACTGAGCTATCATGGGTCACATCCGAGCAGAGGTTCTAGGTTTTATCCTCTCATGGACTTTGGTTTAGTGTCCATCTCAGAAAAGACCCTGTGCCCAGATACGTTTGGTCCTTGTGGAGCTCCTATCCTTTCCACATCAAACTCCCCTTCTTTCATATGATTCCCTGCACTCTGCTGAAGGTTTGGTTGTGAGTCTTAGTATCTATTTTGGAGCACTGCTAGGTAGAGTCTTTCAGATGCTTTCTGCAGCAGACTCCTGTCATACGTTCAATGCATATCCCATTTGTCTTTCTAAATGATCAGCAATCAAAAAGGAGGAAATCATGAAATTTTCAGGAAAACGGTGGGATCTAGAAAAGATCATTCTGAGTGAAGTATCCCAGAAGGAGAAAGACAAACATGGAATATACTCGCTTGTATAGACCTAAAAGATAGGATAAACAGAACCTACTTTCTGCGGTAGCTTGCAATGCTTAACAGAAGCTCCATTTTTCCCTCCTAGCCAGTGACAGTCTCTGTGAGTTTGAAGGCAGAGACACCTCCAGGGTGATAGGAACCTGTTGTGGGAAAGCTACTCTTCTCTCTGAGCTGCTTTTCAAACGCTGTGTGTAGATTCCAACCTCAACACATTTAGATTACACTAAATCTCATTAAGGTCAAAGTTAATAAACCTATGCAACATATAATCTCCTGACTATTCAATTCATGTTATTAAGCTCAGTGGCTCAGAGAGCTCAGTTCGTAATGTGTAAAGATGAAAAGAAAAATTATTTTGGCTGATGTTGCACTATTTATTTTTGCAATAAAAGTTTTCAAGAACTTTTCCATTTGTGAAAACAAATTGAATATCTTTAATCCTTTTAGTAAAGAGACTATGAAATGTTTTAATTTTACGAGAAAATTTCTCTTTCAACTTTTAAATGAGAGCCAACATAGTAAATACAATTTTACATAGTGAAATTTTGTTTCAACATTGTCTTGATAAATAGTTATTTGTATTTAAGATACCTGTCTACCAGATTTTTTTGTGTACGTGAATCTGAAATATTTTTTTATCATGAAGATTGTTATAACTTCATGTTATGGACATCTTCAACCAAAATCTTTTAAATACTGTTTTTAAGGGGCTCTGTGATACACATGACTCAGTGATTCTGATAAAAAATTTCAGTGGAAATTTGTGAGGAGGTAGATAGGAACACAGCCTGATTTTTAAAGGCGTAGTTCTATTTTAGTAACAATTTTAATTCAAAAGAGAGGGGGATTCACAAGATACTGCAGAGACGGGGCTGATAGGAGCTCCTTTGGGCCTCTATCTTAACACAAAAGAAATTTTACCATTTATGACTCTGGAATTAGTTCCCCAGAACCCGGGGCCACATGTCATCGTAATTATGGCTGAAAGTGAATAGCCATTGCTCTGAGAGAAGGAGCAGTATTGACTTTCGAGATTAGTTTTTCTTCTTTGTGCTGCTGTTAGAAGCTGGTGACCGTTTCTCACTCTCTTTATCACAATAAAGTGGAAAAATTTAAATTCAGTTCAGGCATGTACTTAGTGATCATAGCGGTGGCTGCATACTGTTGGATTAAAAATCCCTAGGGTACTTTATCAGAACCTCACAGGAAACACGAGTATTCTTGATGATACACATAATTAATAGTATTTGGAGAATATTCACTAGAGAGAGAGGTGAAAGGAAAGAGGGGATGTGGAGAGGGAGAAAAGAGGTTTCTTTTGATCACAGAATATTATAGAACTAATGATATTAAAATTTAATTAAGACATTAACATGCGATTTTTATAAAGATGAAAGAGAAACTTCAATGTGCATTAGATCAGTTTCTCAAAGAAGTCAATGAAAGTTCATATAATGAGTGCTGTGGATTAATTGGGAAAAGTGAAATAAATGAACAAGCACACTTCTCAGGATGTTCTAATGGTACTAAACCAAATGCTCAGATGATCACATAGGTTTAGAGAAGAAAAAGTTTCTCTGAAGAACTTTGTTTTCTTTCCTTTTTTGTTTTGTTTATTGAGGCAGGGTCTTCTGTAGCCTCAAATTGCTGTGTAGCTGTGGTATACCTCGGATTCTACATTGTCCTGCTACCATGCATAGCTATCATGATTTCATCTTAGGCTTCAGGGAATATATATATATATATATATATATATATATATATATGTATGTATAATATTTTGTTACAGTTACTCTTTAGAGAAATCAGCTGAGGCCCCCAAAGTAGATCAGTTCCTAAATAGCTACAGAAACTTCTTTTCTACTGTGATCTTATATTTGTTTCATGTCATTCTTATAATTTGTTATACTCCCTGTCCATTTTCTTCTAATGTGTCATTAAATCCTTGGTTTTCCTCAGGGAAATTCTCTGTGAAATAAAATTGACTGCTGGATGATCTTTGTCTGTTCCTGGTCTTAAAATATTTAGTGTGCAAATATAAAGCATATCAGGGCTCTCCATTATCGTAGGACTAGAAAGTCCTTTGAATGCAAAAGATTTTTCAGCTACAGTAGTAATTTGATCAAAAGAATCTTTTAAAAACTTATCCAGGCCTAAGCATGTACTTCACTGAGTATATGTCTGGTAGATGCAAGGTTCTTCTTAGGTTTTACGCCTGACATTGCAAAAAATTAAAACAAATGACAAGGTCATGTGGCATTTTTTTTCTTATTCACACTTTTTTTTTCATATGATTTGCAGATACTTCAAGAACTGAATACAACGACTTTGATGATACATGCTGCCACAGCTTTCTAAGTCACTAAAGCCTGCCGTGTTGATCTTATATTATTATTTTGTATTACATTCTGTTAAATGCTCATAAGAACCAATGAATAAACAGCTCTATATTACAAATAGCAAAAAGAATTTCATATAGCTAATTTATCTCCGTAATACTAGCTATAATAACAATGCCACAATTTAACCTATGCTTGTTCATTATCACAAATTATATTCTTCCAAATAAGACAGTATTACAATGAAACTAACTGGCAAAGAAGATGGTTAAAGAATTGGGCCACAGATGTAAATAAGATGATTCGTACAATAAGATAGTTAGTGAGCTTCTTGGCAGAAGCACATGCTAAATCATAAATGGGCAGAAGGTTCATTTAGGCAGGAACTATTTGTTTACTTGTATTGTAGTTAATTTAGAGCGTTCCTACAGTATCAGGCATTTACGGAAACAATGCTTTAATTCAAGCACCTGTAACAGTCCAATGATGATTAGTAGTCAAACTGAGAAAGGCTCTCTTCCATGTGCCTGTCTATGACATCTAGGAAACCTTCACTGGGTGATTCCAGGGAATTGCAGAGGGTCTCAGGGATCAAGCCTGGGGATAGCGTGAGTCACGTGCACCTCACGAAAGTTCAGTCAAGTGGCCTGACCCTGTCAGCAGTGCCCGGAAGGGGTCTTCTTTTGTGGACACACAGTTCAGATCCAGCAAGCAAAGAACATCATTTTGAATATGAATTGGGACTGGAGTTTGAGAGTAAGGGTGACCCTCCAGAGAACAGGATTGCATGAGAGGACAGAAAAGTTTCCTTAATTTGAAAAGAAACTTAGTTTAACATGAAAAATTACAGAAAGCATCACCAATTTTATACACTTATTTTAACATTAGTTATTATTTTAACCATATATATTATTTAAAATAATGTTAAATTATTTTAACATTAGACCAATAGTTAGTCCTCTATTGATACGCCAAGTTCAGTGATGTCTTAAGATTTAATTATAATGGTGATTTTTGTAGAAAAGTTTAATAAAATGGGAATATTTCATAAATTTCCAAAGTATGACATCACTTTAAAGCACTATTAATTCACACCTTATTAAATGCAAGGATTATTAAATTAGAGCTCAATTTCTAGCAATAAAGAACTAATTTTCTTGAACTTGTAAATTGTACCACATTTGAAAGGGAAAAGGAGTAAATGACCCAGCTCACACCCAAATGCTTGAAGCCACATCTGAAAATCGTCTTCTTCAAGCTTAACCAATGTGATTCCAGAGTTCCACCTGTTTGAAATATTTGGCTTGCCTTCAGCTCGAGGTTTTAAAAATAGTCAGATTGTCTTCCTTTTTTTCATGGAAATATTTTATCCTATATACTTTATTTTTTTCCTTGACTACAAATGGTCTTCTCTTTGCCATGGAGTTCTTTTATCCCATATACTGTTTTTATATTTTTTTTCATTCTGAGACAGGCGATATTTGATAGTGCTATATTGAACTCAGCTCTCCAAAAAAGAATCAAGATGGAATTTTTAATTTTAGTACTGCTAACATTTCAAATGAGATTTAATAGTTGATTCTCCCATGCCTTCCTTCACTGAAGAATATTTTGGGCTTATGTATTCTGTCATGGGCACAGGAAAATTACTTGAACAGATCTTCACATTCAAGTTATATTATCACTGGGGAGGAAAAACAGTTACTCATAAAAGTAACAAAATGTCCAGACTGCAAATTTGTCTTTTTTTTTTTTTTAACAAAGAAAGCACATGGGGTTCTTTGGCTTTTATGTTTTACATTTGAAACATAGAAAATCTGTATGTGGATGGGGTTAGGATCCCTCTTTAGCAGCGGGTTTCAACTAAAATACAAAGTGTGTGGGGGGAAACCTCAGTCATATGGAGAAAAAATAAAATGTCAAGACCTTGATAATGCAAACTTGGCATATGATTACTACAGTACGCCAGTGACTATGATGTGGGATGGCTAGAAAGACAAGCAGGAGTGAGGCCATGCAGTGTCCCCTCCTTCGTTAGACTCACTGAAGGCTAGGCAGTGTCTTCTTTATAGGTCTGACTGAGATTTCTGTGTCAGTATATAAGTGTTTGTGGCATATGTGGTATATGTACATGTTTTCTGCAGATGTCCATGTGTGTGTGTGTGTGTGTGTGTGTGTGTGTGTGTGTGTGTAAACCAGAAGTCAGTCTAACTTATTCCTCCAAACTCTGGTCCTCGTATTGATGGGGCAAGCAATTTACTAACTGAGCCATATATGCATTTTCATTACTGACATTTTTAAATAGATCATTCTGAAACAGAAAGACAAGCATGGTGTACATTCACTAATAAGAGGATAGTAGCTGTATAATATAGGACAGCCATCTAAGACCTAAAGAAGCTAAACACTAAGGAGGACCCGAGGGAGGATGCTTAAATCTCATTCAGAATGGCAAAGAGGATAGACACTGGAAGCAGTGGAAGAGAGGAAACAGGATGGGAGCCAACTATAGAGGATTGTCTGAAATGATTCACTCAACAGGGGATCAAAGCAGATGCTGAGACTCAGGGCCAAACTTTGGGAAGAGCACAAGGAGACTTAGGAGGAAGAGAGGGGTGGGAATAAAGGGACATGGAGGGGACAGGAGCCACACAAGAAGACCAAGAAAACTAAAAGATCTGAGCTCAGGGCATCCTGCAGAGACTGATACACCAAGGGAGGACCATGCATGAAAGAACCTAGACTCTATGCTCATATGTGGCCTATTGGCAGCTCAGTCTCAGTGAGGATCTCTGAGCGAGGGGAGCAAGGGCTGCCTCGATCACAAACTCAGTTGACTGCTCTCTGATCACTCTCCCCTGATGATGGAGTCTTGCCAGGCTATGGAGGAAAAAGATCCAAGCAGTCCTGGAGAGATGTAACAAGCTATGGGCAGATGGCAATAGTGGAGAACTCGCATTTTCAGTGGACTTGGGGAAGAGGAAAGGAGGGTGGGACTGGGTGAGTTGAGGGAGGGAGTTTCAATTGGGATATATAATAAATAAATTGTGAAAAGGAAAAATATAGAAATAAAAAGATCATTTTATTTACTCAATGAGAGGATAGGTTGAAAACGGTAAAAGAAATAGAAAACTTTCACTTTGATGGAGCTCTAGAATGTATAGGAGGTACATTGCTAGACTTTTTATTAAATTTATTTATTTTAATTAATTACAGTTTATTCACTTCGTATCCCAACTGTAGCATCCTAACTGTCCCCTCTCAATCCCACCCTCCCTCCCTCATTTTTACCCATGCCCCTTCTCCCAGTCCACTGTTCCTAGTCTATCAGGTCTCATCAAGACTGGCTGCATTGTCTTCCTCTGTGGCATGGTAAGGCTGCTCCCCCATCAGGGGGAGGTGATCAAAGAGCAGACCACTGAGTTCATGTCAGAGAAAGCCCCTGTTTCCCTTATTAGGGAACCCACTTGGACATTGAGCTGCCATGGGTTCTAGGTTATCTCCATGAATGGTCCTTGGTTGGAGTATCAATCTCAGAAAAGACCTCTGTGCTGAGATTTTTTTTCTCTCCTTGTGGAGCTCCTGTCCCCTCCAGGTCTTTCTATCTCCCCCTTCTTTCATAGGATTCCCTGCACCATATAAACACACTGAAAGAAAAAAAAACACATGATAATCTCCTTAGATGCTGAAAAAGCATTTGACAAAATCCAATACCCATTCATGTTTAAAGTCTTGGAGAAATCAGGGATACAAAGCACTTACCTAACCATAGTAAATGCAATATACAGTAAGCCTATAGCTGACATCATACTAAACAGAGAGAAACTTAAATCAATCCCACTGAAATCAGGGACAAGGCAAGGCTGCCCACTCTCCCCACATGTCTTCAACATAGTTCCTGAAGTCCTTGCTAGAGCAATAAGACAGTTGAAGGAGATCAAGGGGATACAAATTGGAAAGGAAGAAGTCAAAGTATCACTATTTGCAAATGATATGATAGTATACTTGACTGACCTCAAAAATTCTACCAGGAAACTCCTAAAGCTGATTAAAAACTTTAGCAGAGTGGCTGGATACAAAATTAACTCAAAAAAATCAGTAGCCTTCCTGTATACAAAAGACAAAAGGGATGAGAAAGAAATTAGGGAAACAACACCCTTCACAATAGCCACAAAGGATATAAAGTACCAAGCAAGTACAAAACTTCTATGAAAAAAAAAACAAAAACAAAAACAAAAACTAGCTACATTCAAGAAAACACAGGAAATAAATAACTCCACTACACTAAAACAAAAAGCAACCAAGCACACAACCGTATGACCACAGCCAACATCAAAATCAAAGGATCTAACAGCCACTGGTCATTAATCTCTCTCAATATAAATGGACTTAATTCTCCAATAAAAAGACACAGACTAACAGAATGGATGTGTAAACAAAACCCAGCAATCTGTTGTATACAAGAAACACACCTAAGTCAGAAAGATAAACAATACCTGAGGGTAAAGGGATGGAAGATGGCTTTCCAAGCAAATGGATGCAAGAAGCAAGCAGGAGTAGCCATTCTAATATCTGATAAAATAGACTTTCAACCAAAATTAATCAAAAGAGATGGGGAAGGACACTTCATACTCATCAAGGGAAAATTCCACCAGGAAGACATCACAATCCTGAACATCTATGCCCCAAATACAAGAGCACCCACATTTGTAAAAGAAACATTAATAAAACCACACATAGATCCCCACACACTAATAGTGGGAGACTTCAACACCCCACTCTCAACAAAGGACAGGTCAACTAAATAGAAACAATATCTCTAACAGAGGTCATAAATCAAATGGACCTAACAGACATTTACAGAACCTTACACCCAAACACAAAAGAATTTACCTTCTTCTCAGCACCTCATGGAACCTTCTCCAAAATAGGCCACATAGTTGGTCACAAAGCAAGCCTCAACAGATACAAGAAGACTGAAATAATCCCCTGTATCCTGTCTGATCACCATGGAATAAAGCTGGACCTCAATAACAATAGAAATAGCAAAAGCCTACACATACATGGAAACTGAACAACTTGCTACTAAAAGACAGCTGGGTCAGGGAAGAAATAAAGAAAGAAATTAAAATATTTCTAGAACTCAATGAAAATGAAGACACAACATACCCAAACTTGTGGGACACAATGAAGGCAGTGCTAAGAGGAAAGTTCATAGCACTAAGTGCCTTCAAGAAGAAATTCGAGACAGCTCATTCAAGCAACTTAATGGCTCACTGTTCCTGAATAAACTGCATTGAAAAAAAAAAAAAAAAAAAAAAACACCCATGCTTTGTACAACAAATACACACTAATACAAGTAAAAAAAAAAAAAAAAAACCCTAGAAAAAGAAGAAGCAGACACAAAAAGGAGTACATCTACTCCAAAAAGGAGTAGATGGCTGCAAATAATCAAACTCAGGGCTGAAATCAATCAATTGGAAACAAATAAAACAATTCAAAGAATCAATGAAACCAAGAGCTCGTTCTTTGAGAAAATCAACAAGATAGACAAACCCTTAGCCAAGCTAACTAAAAGACAGAGAGACACCACCCAAATCAACAAAATCAGAAATGAAAAGGGGGACATAACTACAGACACTGAGGAAATCCAAACAATCATTAGGACTTACTTCAAAAGTCTATATGCTACAAAATTTTAAAATCTAAACCAAATGGACAATTTTCTTGATCAATTTGACTTACCAAAGCTGAACCAGGACCAGGTAAATCAATTAAATAGTCCTATATCCCCCAAAGAAATAGAAGAGGTCATCAAAAGTCTCCCAGCCAAAAAGAGCCCAGGACCAGATGGCTTCAGCGCAGAATTCTACCAGACCTTCAAAAAAGAGCTAACACCAATTCTCTTCAAACTATTCCACAAAATAGAAACAGAAGGAACATTACCAAACTCATTCTATGAAGCCACAGTCACCTTGGTACCTAAACCTCACAAAGACTCAACAAAGAAAGAGAATTTCAGGCCAATCTCCCTTATGAACGTTGATGCAAAAATAATCAACAAAATACTTGCAAACCGAATACAAGAACACATCAAAGATATCATCTACCAACACCAAGTAGGCTTTATCCCAGGTATGCAGGGGTAGTTCAATATTCGGAAATCCATTAATGTGATCCACCATATTAACAAACTGAAAGAAAAAAACCACATGATAATCTCCCTAGATGCTGAAAAAACATTTGACATAATCCAACATCCATTCATGTTTAAAGTATTGGAGAGATCAGGGATACAAGGCACATATCTAAACATAGTAAAGGCGATATACAGCAAGCCTATAGCCAACATCAAACTGAATGGAAAGAAACTTAAAGCAATCCCACTGAAATCAGGGACAAGACAAGGCTGCCTACTCTCTCCATATCTCTTCAACATAGATCTGGAAGTCTTTGCTAGAGCAATAAGACAGTTGAAGGAGATCAAGGGGATACAAATTGGAAAGGAAGAAGTCAAATTATCACTATTTGCAGTTGATATGATAGTATACATGAGTGACCCCCAAAACTCTACCAGGGAACTCCTACAGCTGATAAACACCTTCAGCAAAGTGGCCAGATACAAAATTAACTCAAAAAAAAATCAGTAGCCCTCCTGTATACAAAAGACAAAAGGGCTGAGAAAGAAATTAGGGAAACAACACCCTTCACAATAGCCACAAATGACATAAGGTACATCGGAGTAACCCTGACCAAGGAAGTCAAAGACTTGTATGAAAAAAATTTCAAATCTCTGAAGAAAGAATTAGAAGAAGATATCAGAAGATGGAAAGATCTCCCATGCTCATGGCTTGGCAGGATTAACATAGTAAAAATGGCCATCTTACCAAAAGCAATCTACAGATTCAATGCAATTCCCATCAAATTACCAACACAATTCTTTACAGACCTGGAAAGAAAAATTGTCAACTTCATATGGAATAACAAGAAACCCAGAATTGCTAAAACAATCTTCTACAATAAAAGATCTTCTGGAGGTATCTCCATCCCTGATCTTAAGTTATACTATAGAGCAACAGTTTTAAAAACTGCATGGTACTGGCATAGAAACAGAATGGTGGATCAATGGAACCGAACTGAGGACCCAGAAATAAATGCACACACTTATGGACACCTGATCTTTGACAAAGACGCCAAAACCATACAATGGAAAAAATATAGCATCTTCAACAAGTAGTGCTGGTCCAACTGGATGTCTACATGTAGAAAAATAAAAATAGATCCATACTTATCACTCTGCAGTGTCCAAGTAGGTTACATAGTAATGGGAAGAGGGACTGCCTCTGACATAATCTGATTGGCCTGCTCTTTGATTACCTCCTCCTGAGGGGGGAGCAGCCTTACCAGGCCACAGTAGAGGACAGTGCAACCACTTTTGATGAGAACTGATAGACTAAGATCAGAAAGGAGAGGAGAACCTCCCCTATCAGTGGACTTGGGGAGTGGCATGCATGCAGAAAGTGGAGGAATTGTGGGATCGGCAGGGGAGGAGGGTGGCACTTTGGGGGGATACAAAATGAATAAAGTGTAATTGATAAAAAATTTTAAAAAAACTGCAAAATTTTTAAAAAATGGGTGAAGAAGGCTCATGCACAAAATCCTCACGTAAATGGGAAAGAGCAGTGACTGAAAAAATTTATGTTAAGATCGTCTCATTGTTGAAAACTGTTGATGGTGCATGCTTGAATAACTAAAGAAATGATGATTCATAGCACCAGGCATTTGGGTCAGGGCCTTTAAATTAAATGTTACCCACAGGATGCTGTTCTAAGGTTGGCCATCCACTTCCCACTCAAAGCATCTTATTATGCCTACATGCATTAAGAATTTCACAGAACCGCTACCATTTTTATTTATTTTGTCTAGATGTGAATCAGACAGCATGTCACATTTCACATATTGCTAAAATTCCTGCAGCTTAATATATACATATTTTTGTATTTCAAATGAATTGAAGTTTATGAATATCTTCAGGTTGGTTTGTTTTGTCTTGTTCAAACTCTGGATATCATGTTTTTGCAATTTATCGTATTTCTTGAAAGGAAGGACATGTTTAGATTTCCAGCAAGATGTAAAATTGTCAGAATGAATAGAACTTAAACAAAGGTAGCATGTCTTAGAAATATTAAGAAACCCTTTAAATAGTCTAGGCAAATCTTTGCTGAGTATTTTTTTTTTTCATGAAATCTTGAAAGAAAGATTGCCTTTTTGGGATATTCATGAACAATGTATGTTTAGACATGTGGTAATTGCTAGTCCTTTTTCTTTTTGTTTTTTTAAGGAAAGCGTATATCAAAACTTTTATTTATTCAAAAGACATTACAAATAATATCCTGTGGAGGTAAAATTATATACAGATATGATTTTCATGTTTCAAAATTATTTTTCCTATACCTTTACCATAACAACCTGATTCTTTACACCTGCCAAGTTGATGACAAGGTAAGGCAACCTGCCCTTGGATGCAGAACACTGTTTCAAACCCTGAGTGTTCCTTTTAATTCAGTCTATTTTTCAGGCTTCTGACATGCCTCATTGGGCACTAATTTCCTTACTTATTAGCTCAGTATGCAAAGCCTTCGACAGTCTTGTCATATAATCTCACTTTAAATCTATTTCTATTTCTCCTACTCTTCCTTATGTAATCTGTCTGTTATACCATGGCTAAGTAACTCATGCTTTATTTTTTTCCTATAATAAGTACTATGCAAGGGTCCCCAGACAAACAGAATGAAAAAAAAAATGTGTGCAGGACAACTTGATATGTCATATTTGGTTGATTTCCCTTGGAGGCCTGCCCTTTTCGGAAGAGAAATGGAGGAAGAGTGGATAAGGAGGAAGGGAGTGGCTGGAGGGACTTCCAGGAGAGGAGGGAGGGTACCTGCAGTCAAGATGTAATATATGAAAATATAAATTAATGTAAAAAAAAGAATGTGTGCAAGAAAGGGTTTAATGCACTGGCTTACAGTGTCACAGAAGTTGAAAAGTTCCACAATGGCTCTCCATAAATTAAAAAAAACCAAAAGTGCCTGTGGCTGTTCATGCTGAGAAGTCAGAAACCCCAGAATAAGAGAGAGATTAATGATACAGATTTTGTCAACAGCCCATCTCAAGACAGCACCTGGAAGATGGCAGGTGTAAGGTTGTGACTCCAGGCTGAAGTGTGACTGTTTTTGACAAAGAGTCAGAAAGTGAGTTTCTTTCTGCTGTTACCTCTCCTATGGGCTCCTGCTTTTTAGAGATGCTGATATTGGTAGAATCCACATTTACCATATGTTTCCCACTTGATTGCTGACACATTTACCGATATTCTCTGGAAACAACCTCATAGAAATTTCTTGAAGTAAGCTTAACAAATTCCCTAGATTTCTCCCAGTCCAGTCAAAGTGACACTCAAAGCATACCATTATGGCATACAATTCCCATCTCACCATGAATCTGGTGGTCATCTTGTTGCATTGTCTAAAAGTCAAATGTACAACAACAGGACAAAATCAGGACTTACATGTTTTGTATTCCATTAGGAACCTACCTTGGTGCAGTATTATGCATACTACTAAGTTTTAAATAAATGATTCATTATTGACTAGATGATTTAGATGCAGAATGGTTTTTTTTTTAAAGAAAGATAAAGAATATGATCAGAGAAGATCATGGGATTAGACTCAAGCTAGAATGTGTCTGCATTCAGAGGTCCTGTATTTCTATGCTCAAGCTTCTACAGACAGTGCTCCTACTCATCTTTTGGAGTCTATATTTTTTAATTCACATACATTTGGTGTAAGAAATTTCCCAGTTAATCTCCACAGTTTTATAAGCAGGAGAACTGGTAATTTGCAGAAAACTTAGGCATTCTTTGCTTTTCTTGTTGCTGTGATAAAATATCTCACAGGAGAGGAGGGATTTATCTTGGCTCACAGTTTCAGTCCATTACAATATGTCAGGTCTATTAGAGTATTTTAAGCCCCAGCTGTGGGAAACTACAGTATTTTTCACATGGTAGCAGCCAGGAAGCAGAAAGCAAACTGGAATCAAGGGAAACTACGGTTTCCACAGACCTGCCATTTGGGTCTTGTTTCCATTACTCAGAGTTACATTCCTGAAGGTTCCATGGCCTTCAGATGAGTGCCACAGACTGGGGAGCAGCAGAAACTTGAGAATGACTTCAGATTCAGATCATAATAATCATTAAGAAAATCTCATGTGAGGATTGAGGGAATTTGTAAACCTAGTTAGAACATATAGTATCCTCGTCTAAACAGCCTGAGGCTCTTCTGTTTATATGCCATCTCTTCAGTAAACACACACACACACACACACACACACACACACACACACACTCACACATATACTTTTCAGACTCCTAGGTAGCTAAGTGAAAAGGGATTACACATAACTAGGAAATGGATTGTGTACTGGATATGAAGTTGGGTTACTGCCATTTTAAAGCAGTATCCTTTTATATGGACATTGCCTTTGGCTGAAACAAGCCATGCAGTCACTGTTATAGGTCGCAGGTGTATAAGCTCTGCATCGTGCTCAGCTCAAAGTGTTCATACAAAGCCTTGCCCTCATCCCTCATTTGAAGATGCCTCTATAAAGCACCTCAGCTTCGAGTTTCCTGAAGAACCGCATTGTGGTTTTTTTTCCTGTGTTGGATTCTGTAATTCCTGTCACAATCGACAGTGCCTCTCAAGCACTCAAATAATTCTTAATCTGAAGCATGTTTCAAGGTAATTAACTAAACACAACTACATTCACAATAAGCAGTCATGACAACTCCTCATGTGCGCGTTTGCAAGGAAGAGAGATTTCTACAAGACAGTATTTTGAGCTTTCCAGGCCCCATTTCTTTTTTATTTTCTACTTACCAGGTTTGTTGAAGCTTATCTTGATACATTAAAGATATGTTAAATGTTTCATTTAAAAGTCATTTTTACTTCTTATACTTTGGATGAGCACCTTGACTTGGAAGAATAAACAAAGTAATTGACATAGAAAGCTGGAGACAAATTCAGACCATGAACATTTGAGCCCGTAAACTTTTCTATGCTTCAATCTCCCCACCGAGTGGTTGTTTAATAGAAAATAAATCTGAGAATTAGAAGCAGCCTATCACCTGTAAAAATAGCTAGGCTTAAAAAAGAACGACTATTCAGTTACCCTTCTTTGATATTTTTCAATCTGAATGTGTGTGACTTTATAAATTTAGTCAGAATACATTGGAAATCACCCATATGAAGTCTCCTACTCCTACCGTAAGTAGCAGAATGCTCTAATGCTGAGAAATTTGCCTATTACCCGAAAATTAGTTAGAGAGCCAAGGCCTGACATTTCTTTAGCACCTAAAAGATTTTATTTATTTTTTTCATTATTTGCTTAAGTTATATTTAAAATGTAACCTACGTCTGCTGGTGTTCCTTGTTTGATAAAAACAGTATCATTCTGCATAGTTGCTACAATTCAGTTTTGGCTTCTTTTTCATTTCTCTTTTGGTTTAAAGGTATACCATCAGATTTAATTTATATTTGTTGATACTGAATATCATCACCAAATAAAATATGCAACGCTTCCTTAGTTTGAAACTGAGATGGTAGTAAACACATACTGAATTCAGCAATCTGACAGCTCAGTCAATGATATTTTAACTCTCTCACAAATTGATGTTTCTCTTCTGAGGGGGTATATGTACATTTTAAATAGTGGCATTTCCATATCACCATAAAAGCACTCTATAGAGAGAAAATAATTCGAATTTGACACGGAGAAGAGGGAGCGATCAAGCTGGTTACAGCTGACTTCTCTCTCTCTCTCATTTCACCATTTCCATTATGTTGTTTGACATTTCTGAAGCCAGTTTTACATTTTAAGTGAACCCCTGAAATGACAGCATTCGGCTAGATAGGCATCATACAATGATGGAGAAAGGAGATAAGTAGTACAGATAAGTACATTCTTACGCTATGAGGTCAAGAGGGTCGTACATGATGAGTAAGCACAATTTAAAGCCAAATCTACTGGGTTGCTGGAGATGAATAATAATCAGCCTGTAGATACCTCATGCCAGTATGTACACATGTTTTCTAGCTCTTCGGATGCCTGGGGCATTTTCTAACACTGAGAAGTTGAAATGAAGAAGCCAGGTGTCTCCCATATGGCGCCTTTGGCAACTGTCCCTCAAGTTCTTGGTTTGGCCCTTGCACTGACCACCAGGGAGAACCATTCACATCATTGCCTCCATATGAGTGACACCTTCAGTCACATACTGCAGAACTAATGAGGTCTTATAGGAAAAAAAAAAAAGAACATGCCAACTTTTTATTTTAATGTTAACCATTATTTTGTTTCAAGGGCAAGAAGCCCCTATTTAAGATAAATATATCCATGTCCAATTTTGTTCTTGTGTTATGGAATTTTATTTCTTCTTTTTGAGATTATTGTTTAATTACATTTTTTGCTTCCTCTTTTTTCTTCCAAACCATCCATGTACCCCTACCTGTTCTATTTCAAACACATGGGTCTTATTTCACTAATTTTTATTGCATGTATATATATATATATGTATATTGCTACTTAATTGTTTTATTTTTACTTTATTATTATTAATTACACTTTATTCACTTTGCAAACACGTCCCTCCTCCCCTCCCAGTCCCACCCTCCATTGCCCTTCTTCATGCATACCCCTCTCCAAGTCCCCTGAGAAGAGAGGTCTTCCTCTCCTTCCTACTGATCCTAGTTTATCAGGTCTCATCAGGAGTAGCTGCACTGTCTTCCTCTGTGGCCTGGTAAGGTTGCTCTTCCCTCAAGGGGAGGTGATTGAAGAGCAGGCCAATCAGTTCATGTCAGAGACAGTCCCTGTTCCCATTACTATGGAACCCATTTGGACACTGAACTGCCAGGGGCAACATCTGTGCAGGGGTTCTAGTTATCTCCATCAATGGTCTTTGGTTGGAGTATCAGTCTCAAAAAAGACCCCTGTTTCCAGATTTTCTGGTTCTGTTGCTCTTCTTGTGGAGCATATGTCCTCTCCAGGTTTTATTATTTCCTCCTTCTTTCATGAAATTTCCTATACTCTGCCCAAAGGTTGGCCATAAGTCTCAGCATCTGCTTTGATAACCTGCAGAGTAGAGCCTTTCAGAGGCCCTCTGTGGCAGGCTCCTCTACTGTTCCCTGTTTTCTCTTTCTTCTGATGTTCACCCTCTTTGCCTTGCTGTATGGGGTTTAAGCATTTAGCCAGAGTCCCCCTTCTTGATTAGTTTCTTTAGGTGTACAGATTTTAGTAGGTTTATCCTATATTATATCTACCTATCACATGCCAACTTTTATTCACTTTGATTTCTGCTCATTTTGAGGGAAATATATTTAAAATTTTCATTATCTTTTCCTAACACAATTACAATTCATTCACAATTTATGGGCTCAGCATATATAGGTGCTCCTGAGAGATATTTGATGCTGTGTGTTCTGTGTTTTTTTTTTTTCTTTTATTCTCTCACACATTATATCCTGACCACAATTTTTCTTCTCTTAGCTCTTGCCAGTCCTTCTCCTCCACCTCCCTTCTCCCCCAGGTCCACTCCTCTCTTTCCCTTAAAAAAGACAGGACTTAGGCCCCCAAATCACTAGGCTTAATAGTCTATTTTTTTTTTCCAGTGTTTCTGTGGAGTAATCAACTTAAGCTTTTTTTTTTTTTTTTTTAGTACAATCTGTTGTTTATAAGTAATGTACCGGTGAATTCATTCCGTACCTATCAATTTAATATCTGTTAATTTTAAGAATGTTTAAAGCGTGTTTTAAATAATAAACACAATACTAGTCAAAAAACGAGGCTTTGTTTTCAAACATGCTTATGAACCTAATCATATAATAGATTCTACTTGGACTTTAAATTTAAATTCATCAGGGCCCTGCTTCTTTCTTCATATGCAAGTAAAGATTTTGTCGATACCCAACACTTTATTCTCATGAACTGGAGGATTTCAGTCTAGGTGGCTTGTTTCTCTGTGAGAAATACCAGCGTGAATAGACACAGCTACAGGAGGTAGGAGAGAGCCTTCACTTGCCTAGGAACCTAAAAATCTCACCTAAAAATTGTTTGCAAGGAGATTGGAGGTAAGCAGGGATCTGTCCTGACTTTCTTTCTGACCGAGTGGCCCAACCAAGTATTGTCTGTTTCTGTCTACTGCTATGAGAAAACACCTCAGACCTTGCTGTTTCCAAACAGTCTTGGCTTCTCTTATTACAATTTTAATCCCACGCATGAACTGATGATCTTCTGACTTCATGTCCTCCAAAAGGGACACTTTCTGACATTATCCCACTGATGATGAAGTTCCAAGATGTGATTTGGAGAAATACATTCCAGACATAGTAGCAGTCAGAAAGCTGATAAAAATCATTATCTGGCGTAGACAAACACATTCTTAGATAATGTGAACATCCATTCCAGATTGGAGAGGTTATTAGAATTAATCTGTGACCAAAAGTACAGAAAACATAATGTCTGTGCCGAAGAAGAAAGATAGATTTTACATTTCATAGCAAGACTATTAAATGGGGAGTGTCAGCCCACTGCTGTTTGTGGGCTAGTGTGAAAAAACAGGCAGGAATCTTTAGAGCTACCCTGCCCAATCTGTCTCTACAGCACTGGACTCTGAGACCAGATAATAATATTTTCTCTCCATTTTTAAATTTACCTCAGAGCTGTGTGACCTTTTCTGTCAATGCAGAAAAAGGGATAACTGGATAGTAAGGAGCCAGAGTTTGTAGGTTTTCCTAAACAAAGAAAAAGAAATATTTCAACTACTAATAGTGCTTTCTTTTTAATGCCAAACTATGCAGCTCAGTTGTCAAAGCAGTGAAGTGAAAATAAAATTAGAGGCCAAATGCCTACACCCTCTAGAAATGTCATGGGGAAGAAAAAAAAATAAAGACAAGGTTTCCCTTATTATTTTTTTCAAATGCTTAAATATATGGATTTTGTTATCAGCATTCTGAAAATGGAATCAGTGGCCCATCAGACCAAATGCACATGTTCAAGAAATGCCTTGAACTTTACATAAATCCCATATTACTTTTTGAATTAATTTATTTGTACATGTATGGCATTCCTTAGGTATAGAAATCCAACTGAAAAATACAGACAAGGGTATGGCTGGAGTTCGTTTTCTGTTTATTCTGACTTTATTGAATAGATAACACACCCTTCAAAAGAAACATGAACTTCTCTTTCTTTTTTTTTTCCTTTTTTCCCTTTTATTGAAAATAGATTTTTTTTCCTCATACAATATATCCTGATTACAGTTTCCCTTCCTCTAAATTCCTCCCAAATTCCCTCCCCTCAGAATCCACTCCCTTTCTGTCTCTCATTAGAAAAGAACAGGCTTCTAAGAGATAACAATCAAACATGAGAAAATAAAATATAATAAGATAAAGCAAAAATTATCACATTGAAGTTAGACACAGGAGCCCAACAGAGGGAAAAGAGTCCTAAGAGCAGGAACGAGCATCCCAGACCTAATTGTTCTAGCAGTCAGTCAGGAGTCCCATAAAAATACTAAGCTAATAGTTATAACATATACACCGAGGACTGTATGTAGACACGTGGGCCCTGTGCTTGCTGCTTCCATTTCACTGAGTTTATATGTGCCTTGCTTAGTTGATTCAGATGACCTTGTTCTCATGGTCCTTTATTCCTTCTAGCTCTAGGCTTTAAAGCCTCGTCTTCTCAAAGGTTCCCTGAGCCCTGAGGGGAGGGCTTTGACAGAGACATCCCATTTAGACACACACACTCTCTCTCTGAGTAATGTCTGATATGGATCTTGCATCTCTTCCCTTGGCTATTGGAGGCAGCTTCTCTAATAATGACTGGATAAGACATTAATCTACAAGTATAGCACAATATCATTAGAAGTCATTTTGTTGATACTTTAGACCAGTAGTAGTTACTTTTATCCTAAGTCTCTGGGCTAAGTAGTCTCTGATTATTGTCTGCCCTAGTAATGCAGATAATATTTCTCATAGAGTGGGTCTAAAGTCAAAGATACAAATGACAGCCCATGCTGATGAGGCTTTGGTGCAAAGAGAAAACTCTTCCATTGCAGATGGGAGTGCAAACTTGTACAGCCACTATGGAAGTCAATATGTCAGTTCCTCGAAAAGTTGGAAATCAACCTTCCTGAACATCCAGCTGTACCACTCTTGAGCATATACCCCTCCTCCAAAAAAAAAAAAAAACCACTCCATCCTACCATATTGACCCCTCTCAACTGTGTTCAAAGTGGCTATATTCATAATAAGCATCCTGAGTGAGGTAACCCAGATCCAGAAATCTTAAAAAGAAAAGGCTGCTGCTGCTGAGGCAAAGGCTAGCTCTCTGTACACTGAGAGCAGGACCCCATTACCAGCAACATCTACACCACTCACTGAATATGAAGAAGCTGGTGTTTACATGGAGCCTTTTCCTCTATATACTAGTGTCTTTGGTGCAGGAAGGTACTCTGCAGCCCCCCCCCCCAAAAAAAAAGAAATATGGACACCAAACCAGCCATAAAACCTTTAGCCTATAATACATCTTTTCTAAAAAAATAAGCTAGGGCAAGGGTGGCAAAAAACTTGTGGGAGTAACCAAACAATGTCTTTGAACTTCTCTTTCTTATCTGCTTTGAGACTGGTGATACGTCACTGAAGGCAGAATTAAGAATTTCCTTCAGTGACCACAAAATTGCATTTTAAAGTCTTGTAGAGTGTTGGGTCTGCTGTGCTGTTTTGGTTTCTTCACCCTCCTCTTCCCTCTGCCTGGTTGTGGGTACGGAAGTAGCTCAGTCTCATTTCTTCTCCCTGCACTTAAGCACGTCAGTGATTCCTTATCTACTGAGGAGCTGTAGGGATTCATGTCCTCTTTCTGAACGTTCCCTTTTGCCTGTATACAAAGAGATCTGGACCTACATATTTTCTACTCCCAGGTTTGGCCTATTTTTCTGGGCTTATAACTACATCCCTCATAGCAAGGCAAAAGTTTCTTAGTTTATATCAAAATACCAATAGACAGCTGTATAGCAAACTGTGTCCAATGAGCATATTCATGTAAGTAAGGGACTGTGTGGTGATTCCAGTTCATACCATCTGTCTTACTACATGGCTTGTTGGTGTCTTGCAGTGTTATACTTAGCATTCCATAGATCTGGACTTGTACATTAAGAAAGGTATTTTTTTTTATTGCAGATGAGTTTAATGGTTTAGATTAAGTGTTTCTACAAAGATTCATATGACAAGGGTTTGATTGCCAGTCTGTGGTACTACTCAGAGGCAGTAGAAGCTCTAAGAGCTCATGGGTGTGGTTTGGACAGGATATCAGGACCCTAATGTGTCTCTGTCTGTCTCTGTCTCTCTCTCTCGCTCTCTTTCTCTCTCTCCTGTCCATTTTTACTGGGCTGAACAGGTTTTGCTTTCACCATCATGTACTTCTTAATTATATTCTGCCTTACTATAGACTCATAACAATGGAGTCATTGACCATGGGCTGAACTTTCTGCAACAATGAAATAAAACAAACTTGTCATCTTTCTACTTATCTCATATTTTTTCACAAGGATAGATATCTGACTAATATAGATATTAGAAAATAAAACTTCAAAATATTAAGTCCATGTAAGAATCTTTCCATTTAGGGATAGTAACAAAAACTTCAGATTGAATGTTGAGTTTATGGCAAACAACCATACATACATTTACATTGTGCCATTATAAATTATTTCTTCACTAATATTGTGCTTCATTAAGCAATTTCACATTTATTACAGCAATATATTTAATTTTCTTACATTAAATGTAATGATTATTAAGTTGTTCCAGTAAAATAACTCTATTATTTATAAATAATCTCTCTTAGCATAATACATTTTGCTTATTAGGAAAACCAAATATTGCTTATGCTAGTTCAAGCAAGAATGGGTAATAAGACTTAGGAAGCATTTTTTATTTCCTGGGGCTGTTATAACAAATGACGATAAAGCAGGTAGCTTAAAACAACACCAATTCATTCTGTCGCAGTTCTAAAAGCCAGATATCTAGAATCACAGGGTGAGCTAAGTCATATTGCTTCTTGCTATCCAAGACAAGAATCCTAGCCTGTCTTCTTTCAGCTTCTGTGGATGCCTAGTCATCCTCATTAGTCCTTATCATGTCCAAGCATCAGTTTGGTCTGTTCCACTGACTTCTCCACGCCTTCCTGGCCTTGATCTGCTCTATTGTCATTGCCTCCATTATGTCTGTAGAGACAAAGACTCCATTCTAAATAAAGTCATATTTTGTGGTTCCAGATTATGTTTTGAGGATGTCATTTGAAACCCAGTATTGAAGGTAGCTCGTGAAATGTAAGTGAAGAAATGACAGTTGGGTTCTAAAAACTATCAGAAGTAGCAGTTTAGGGGTCCCTTGGAAGTAAACTTTCCTTCATTCACCTTCCCCCTTTAGGCCATGCATATCTTCATTCTGTTTGTTTTTTCTATTATAATCACTTAGGCCAGTTATTCTGAAGTCTGTGTCTCCTACAGCAGAAAAGGATATTGCAGGTGTTAAGCCTAGAACCATACCTCTTGTAAGTCAAGAGAAAAACAGAGAATGACTGACCCCACTCAGTCAGTCTTAGGTCTAAACTCTTCAGAAAATCAACCTTATGAGCCAGTTCAGGAGACTCTTCAAGGAGTTACTTTAGCTACAGCTAGATAATCAAATAAATGATACTTAGAAAGAGAAAAATCAGACTCAGCTTATCAAAATGTTTTAAATAAGCCTGCAATTTTCTGAAACTTCACCCATGGTTTTGTACTCTTTTCAACATTGTTGATTAAGGTGCCATGCATGTCAGAACCATCTAAACTTGTGATTTGCATCAAGCTTCCTGAACATCTATGTTCAACATCATAATTTAACCATGAATTTTAGTTCCATAGTGATGGCCTGTTTGACTATATAAAAAGTAGTTTGTCATAACTTTTATTGAAAACCTTTAAGAAGACACTAAACTTTGTGGCTAACAATTAGGAACACACGCTCAGTTTTGCTAAAAGACTACTTGGGATCAGGGAGATTTTCTGAATAGACATTAATAACTGGTCTTTGGGCTCTAAAAAGATGACATCATTTCTATGTAAATGAGTCACTACATGGTGAAAATGGGGAGGGGGGATAAAAAATACTTTGAAAAAAAAAAAGGTGTATAGGTCCAGAGATGAGGTGGTAGTGGACATGGGGATTCTAACTGGCACAGAAAGAAATTACCAGAAAGATCAGGGTCAAGAAAGCAAACCAGAGTGAAGCACTGGGAAGATACAAATCAAACAAACAAACAAACAAACACTGGGAAAGAAGGGAAAATATAGCAATACTTGAAGGAAATACTCTCTTTAGAGGGATTTTAATCTAGCAACATGGCTATTCCAGTTAGAAGCTTCCAGGACTAGGCCTAGGTTAGCAGATAGAGGCAGTACGCCTCGGAGATGACAATTACATCAGGCAAATAAGAGAGACCTTTCACATCTCTTCCACCTTGATGAGTTGACAGCTTTCTGCAACATGTAAAGCTCGGTTTCAGAGCATAGTGGAAATGAGCATGAACAGCATTGCTACCATGGCACAGCTTCTTTCTCTCTCAAAGGTGAGAAAAAAAAGGTTTAGATATCTTAGTGTGAAATTTAGGTGCTGGAGAAAACTGGATAGCAAAAGTACAAAATCTTCAACTCACAAAATAGAACAGGCACATGCAAGTAAAAAATAGAATGGCAGTCAAAAATCATGGAGACATGTAATGGCTTCTGAGCCAACATGTGGGGACTAAACCAGCCAGAAGAAAATCACATTTTAAAAATGCTCATATGCTTATTGAGGTAGCTTTAGAACCCAGAGAAAGAATGTCTGATTGGGACTAAAAATAAGAAGCTATGGAATTACCTATTTCCCAAATCTATAAGTTGAAACCCCAGTCTCTAATCTGCCCATATTGTAATATGGGACCTTTAGTTCTTAAGTTATTAAGATTAAGTGAATCTGAAACTTAATTTAATAGGCTCAGTCGTCTTAGAAGAGAGGAAGAGAAAGAAGTGTTATTTTCTTCCCATATGCACATATAAAGGACAGATCACATAAAATTACAGGTAAAGAGTAACATCTATAAATGAAACAGAAAGCTCTCACCAGAATCCAACCATTGGGCATTTGTTGGGAATTTTCTACCTCCATGTATGTAAGAAAAATTATGTTTGCTCAAACCACCTAGTCTATAGTGTTAATTAACCCTGACCATTATCACAAATAGTCATTTTGTAATTACATGTCTATATGGAAACCAGACACAAATCTTGGATGTCATTCTTTCAGTGGTTTCCGGGGATTGAACTCAAGTCTTCATCTGTTGCCAAGTCAAAAACTTTACCAATGGAGCTATCTCCCCAGCTCTTACATACTCAAATTATTTTGGCATACGTAAGGTAAGGAAAACTAAAATGTGGGTGTGTATGGTGTTGTGTGAGTAACTTGATTTTTGGTAGACATAACTTAAAGTCAAACTGATAGTATAAATTCAAATTAGGGACAAAAGGCTAGGCTGGGGAGAAGACATGGATCTTTGAAGATGGGCGTGAAAAGATCATCAAGCTATTATCTCTTCTCCTCTTAAAGAACCTGGAATCTGTGGGTCATTTGTGTCTTCTTGTAGCACTGGGGATCACACCCAGGATCTCATGCATATTAAGCAATCACGATCTCATTGAGTCACAATGCTTCTGATCCCTGATTTTGATCAAGGATCAAGAGACATCTGCCAACAACCATGTGTACTTTTTGTCAAGTATCCTGAGTGGTTGTAAAAACGTGGTTAAGCCCTAAGTAACTGATACATGTAGATTCTTCAGGACACTTTTTGACAACAACCATGTCTACCTGAAAACTCTGACAAATAATTAAGAACATAATCTTGTCTTTGAGTGGCTTCTTTTGTGTAGTAATTTCTGTTTCTGAATTCAAAATCTGCCACGTATACTTTTCTCAGTTCTGGGCTTTGTGCTGGTATTAAACACTTTTCAATGGCTGCAATAAATCTGGGCTCATTTTTATTGATATGAGTATAAGTGAGTGTATGAGTGTGTGTGTGTTTGTTGGAGTTTGTATGTATGGGCATATGTGTGCCACAGCATGCTATGTAGATGACACAAGACAGGCTTGTTAGGTCAGTTCTTCCTACTATGGGATCCTGAAGTTGGCTTCATGTTTTCAGGCTTAAGCAGCTGGAACATTGTGCTGCTGACCTATATTGCCAGCCAAAAAACATGTGCTTGTGTTAATATAGATTGTGCTTTTATAAGGATGATAAAATATGTGTTTTGAGTAAATGGAGATACTGACTTTCACAAGCCTATGAAGACATAAGAAGAAAGTAGGAAGACAACACTGACAGGTTAATGAATGGTCTACAGGCATTACAGACTTGGCATATGTACGAATTAAGGGTCAAAAGATGAAGCTTACAGACATCTTTTGTAGAATTAGCAAAGAAGCATAAAGAGGAATACTTGAGATATTTGTACAATAAAAAGTTACTAAGTGGCACTGGGCAGACGTGTTTGCAATCCACAGAGTCTAATTCTTTCATGTATGACTTGTATATAAAGTGTATGTTTAGCCTTATCTTTTCTAAAGATAACACGAGTAAGATTATCTTTATAACATACATTTTATTTGCAATTAACTGAATCAAAGTTACTTACTGGAAGTGACACATAGTAATGTGTGTGATAAGAATGGTTTGACTCAATAATCAATAATTTCTACAGGTAGGAGTTCCTGAGTGCTTTCCAAGGACATGGCTCACAAAACACTCACTGCCTCTCTGTCAATAAATCAGGAATATGAATATCATATAACACTTAAGAAACTGAGACTCTGGAAAGCATTGGAAATTTGTCCAATGTCACACAAATCAAATAAAAACGAAATTACATCCTGGGAAGCATGAATTTAGTTTCTTTCCTTTAACAACTTTATCATACCAAGTAACAGCATACACTTTTTTCTGTTGTAACAGCACACACTGGTCTGGAGTCTGAAGGTTGGATTCATGATATCACACACATTTTTCCTATGTTTTGGAAATAATGTATTTTTATCACAATTCCAATGTAGTATCTAGGCATGATAACATGATGGTGTAACCCTGAAGAATCTTATTTTGAGCAGTGGAATGAAGAAGACTATGGACATATTTTCCCCTCCATGACAGGGTTTTAAGGTGCTAAAGAAAGGAAATATTGATATGTATCTAACTCACAGATGTTTTGATTTTCCTTGAATGTACCCCAAATTTGTCCAAAATGACTATAAGGTAGTGATGCTGTAGTCTAAGCATAAGGAGACAAGGGTTGATCGTGCAAGGTGCCTGACTTGCGTAGTAGTTGTAAAAACAAAACGAGAGGCGTCTTGTTAGAGTTGATAAGTAGAGGGGAGATTTGCTACAGCTGAAATAGGTTGCAAGAGGCAGTCCTGAGAGCTGAAGTCTGCCACGTGTGTCTTCAACATGGTTTGGAAGCAGAGGTCCAGTTTATGGGTTAGTCATGCAACTGTTCCTAGAAAAGGACACTATTACGAAATCAGTACTTACAGCAGCCTTTGGGAATCTGTGTTCATCTAGATCTCATCGTCAGACATCTGGAGTGCATACCACCATGAATCTATAAGAAACCCAGTGAAGAAGAAGAAGGATGAGATCATTTAGGGACTGCACTTCTGTTGGAGAGCAGAATGTTTGGAATTCACTCATTTGTTTTTCTCCCCTGATGTGTTTTCTGTAGGTCATATGTTAAACAAGGGGATCTGACTTCTTAGAATCGTCTTTTGCTGCAGATATCATATGGCAGTCTTCTGTGTTTTGAACCATAAAAACAATATTTAATACCTTAGAAAATGTAGAGCTAATGTGAAAGGATGACAGTGGATGGTGAATTGATTTGAGGCCACACAATAGAGCTTTACAGATTTGTTTCCTGGTCACTGGTCTTGTCAAAGTGGCCACCCCATGCTTCTGCTGGAGACAAAAGACAAGACAAAATGGTGTAAAGAAGAGCCAGGATGAAAACCTGATCAAAGTTTCAATTCAGTGACAACCAAATAGAAGGAAAGACATTATCATCTGCATGTATTAGTGCATGATTAAAACACCCACTCAGGCTTTGAAATATCCATTTAAAATAGCATAATTAAAACTCAATTATAGAAACTTCCCATACTAACAATGAAAGGTCTATTTTTATTCTTGCTCTGCATATCAGTGGCCTTTAATTTTTAAATATGCCTTTTAGAATGAACACTAAAGTACCAAATAATCTCTACCATTTCAAATAATTTTGCCTTGATTATAGAACAGAATTCCAGCTGTCACCTCTACTATGAAAATAATAAAAAGTGCAATAAACAAATTATGCTCATTAGTATTTATTGTGATTCAGAAAATATTAATCATCTTCTCATTATGAAAGTAAACTATATAATGTGAGTTTAAACAACTGTGTGAAAAGTTGATATACATAAATATATATTAATATAATAAATATATAATGTATATTATACCTGATGATATTTTTATAATGTGTTCTGTAATTATTGCTTTTCCTAACCATTTCTTTAGGGAAAAGATAACAATTGACTGTTTTAGAAAAGGGGAATAGTGATTAGTATAAATCTAAATCAAAATTTCTAAAAATTTTCTTCTCTTATATTACTTCTCATATTATAGCTCCTATATCCTCTTTCAGCAAATACTTGGGTGAACAAGACCTCACAGTGAAGGGAAGATGTTCTTTTCCTTGTCTGTCTCACAAAGGATTTAGAGATTCATTTTTCTCTACCCATCATAACCCTGTTTTTGAGCCAGCATCCATATGCATGCTTTGATTGACATCTCCTCCTCAGGAATCAGAGTCCTGTCACAGCTTTGCCCGAGTGACATGTTTTTCTGAGCTTTTTTATCAGCTCCTTCTGATTTGGTAGAACCTTGAGTTTACAATAGTGGAAAAGGAATTATTTTATTTTATTTTTTAGATGGTGCATGTTAGAATCCCAGGTAGAGAGATAGCTTCATTTGAGAAAAATCTCTTCAGGTAGTTTTCTCCTTATTACTAAAATGCTTGAGATCATTATATATTTTGGATCTCTACTTCTTTTGAGTTATGCATTTTGCATATGATTTTTTCCCTTCTCTGAAGTGTCCTTTTGCTTCATTCATTATTTTTCTTAGCTGCACAGAACTGGTAAAACTGGCATATCTTGTCTGGCTTGCTTTTGGTGCTTATGTTTTATAAGTCATCTTTAACGGTATTATTATATAGACCAATGTCATTGTACTTGCTGCCACTTTCCACTCCCGTTTTGTTCTAGTAAACTTTACGGTTTTAGGACTTTCATTTAAGTCACTCATCTATTTCATCTTGCATTCTCCTACATAGAGCATGAAATGAGCATAGGAAAAAAGGTAAAATCATATATGAAAAAAAGGAGACATAAAGGTGGGAGCATGTGCAGGAAACTTTTCATAATAATTAGAAGTTAAAATCACAAGAAAAGAGAGGACCTACAAGATTGGGTTTTCACAATAAAAGAAGAGAAAAGTGTTGGCTCAGATATGCAGAAAAGGGACCTTTTTCTAACCGATGGCAAGAATATAAATTAGTACAGCCACCATGGCAAACAGAGCTAGTCAAAAAATTGACAGTAGAATTCTCATAGATTCAGGAATCCCGCTACTGAAGTTAAATCCAGACAGATGGAACAACTATTTAGAGAAGAGGTATAAGTTCATGCTTTTATGTCTCCATTCAGAAGATATAGGACAAGCCAGAGTATCCATCTGCAAACAAACTGATGAAAATGCCTTATACATACATGCTGACATTCTTCCAGACCCTATAAAGAAGAATATTTGCCACATACGACAACACAAATGAATCTAGAGAACATCATGCTAAAGAGAACAAGGCAGGCACTGATTAACAAATATTATATAACATCACTTGTCTTGAAATTAGGAAGTGACTGAATTAGAGGACTGATTGAGATATTACTGTTGCTATTTCTGAATAGCAACAATTACTTTTTTGTGTGTATCACTACCCTTAATACTTTTTCCTTAAAATATATATATATATATATATATATATATATATATATATGTAAAACACAAATGCATCAACACTTCCTTGGATCCATGTTTTGGTAAAATGAAGTTTTAGTGTTAATGTTTGGTGTGAGAATTTCCCTCTAGTCAGAACCATTTGATCTTCCTTTATTGTCTACATGATCATTCCAAGTCTCTTCTGTTTGATTGTAAGACCCTCTATAATTAGGCTCCACCTTATCCACCAACATCTTCTTTGACTTTGTAAAGTTCAAACTTTATAAAAATGGCACTGAAATTCCACCTCACACCCATCAGAATGGTGATGATAAAAAACTAAAGAGACAATACATACTAGAGAGGCTGTAGAGAAAGGGGAACCCTTCTCCATTCCTGGTGGGAATGTAACCTTGTAAAACTGCTTTGGAAATCAATCTGACTCTTCTCAGACAATTAGGAATGGTGCTACTTCAAGATGTAGCTATACCATTCTTGGGAATATATCCAAAAGATGCTCAAGTATACAACAAGGACATTTGCTCAACCATGTTCGTAGCAGCTTTGTTTGTAATAGCCAGAATCTGGCAACAACCTAGATGTCTTTCAACCAAGGAATGGGTACAGAAATTGTGGTACATTTACACAATGGAATTCTAATCAGCAATTAAAAACAAGGAAATCATGAAATTTGTAGGCAAATACATGGAACTAGAAACGATCATCCTGAGTGAGATATCCCAGAAGCAGAAAGACACATATTGTATATGCTCACTTATAAGTAGATAATAGATATACAGTATTGGATAAACATACTAAAATCTGTACACCTAAACAAGCTAAGCAAGAAGGAGGACCTTGAGTAAGATGATCAATCCTCATTCACAATGGCAAACCGGATAGACATAGGAGTAGGGAGAAAGCAGGAAACAGGGCAGGAGCCTACCACAGGGATCCTCTGAATGACTCTACCCATCAGGGTATCAGAGCAGATACTGAGACTCATAGCTAAACTTTGGGCACAGTGCTGGGAATCTCATGGAAGAAACGGAGGATAGAAAGACCTGGAGGGAACAGGAGCTCCACAAGGAGACCAATAGAGCCAAAAAAATCTGGTCTCAGGGGCTCCTGCAGGGACTATTGAATCACCCAAGAGTATGTGTGGAGAGGATCTACAGCCCCTGCTCAGATGTAGCCCATATGCAGCTCAGTGTCCATTTAGGTGTCCTAGTAAGGGGAGCAAGGGCGGTCTCTGACATGGACTTAGTGGCTGGCTCTTTGATCACCACTCCCTGGTGAGGTGGCCTAACTAGGTCACAGAAAAAGAGAATCCAGACAGTCCTAGTGAGACCTGATAGGCGAGGGTCAAATAGTAGAGGAATCAGTGAAATAGGGAAGGGACATAGAGTGGGAAGAAAAAGGGAGGGTGGAAGGAGATGAGGGAGGAGGTTACAACCAGGATACAAAGTGAATAAATTATAATAAATAATGATAATAAAGAAAAAATTAAAAATTATGTTTCTTCTCTAAAATCTATTATAAGGTATATATTTTCAGTATGTAAAATTTTATGTAAAATTAATGCTTATGAGACACATTTTTATAATATTTATACAGTTTTATAAGGTTAAACACATACACACATATGCTTCTATATTTATGTGAGTTCTTTCTATAGACTTACTCAAACAGATACCGCCTTTTAAACTTTTATGTATTTTTATCTCAAGTGAGAAACACCAAAATGAAATAGGTCATTTCTTTCCACGGTGGAGCGAGTGGCTGGCTGCAAGCTGTGACCAAATGATCTCTCTTTGAGGCCAGATGAGAAATGGGAACATGGCTTATTTCTTCTCCTTATATGTATTTTCAAGAGTTCATTAATAATTCTCCTTTCATTTTGATGGGAGCTAACTTTAAAACCACTTACTGTACATAAAGAACATAGACTTAAAGAGATCCCTTTACCCTTTGTGGTGGTATAACTTTTCCTGCAGAATTTCTAAAATACTAAAAGGATAGTTATATGTTTAGAGAAATATGGAGAACTCAGACTCCCATAGTTAAAACATCTCCAGTTGCTTTTATAAATATCTGCTCTCAAGACAGCAAATACATCCCAACTGTTTGGAAGCTCGATGTTAAAACCAATTTGCATTTTTCTGCTCAAGTCATTAATTTAGCTTATTAAAGCAAAATTCCTTTTTGAAATAGAAGAGGACAGACATGCAATTCAACTATGCAAGAAAATATGCAAGATAAATAAGGCCCTTTGAAATTATTTCTTAAAAAATGTTGATGCTTATAAAACAGCGAAATCTTTTGGCTGCAGCCACTCAAGTAAGCTTCAGAGCGTTTGGATGAGGCAAGGAAACTAGCCATCTTCTGAAAAGATGGCAGTTTACATTGCCAAAATGCTACAGTAATGGCAGATCAACAGTTGATACTGAGACATCCTGATTGTCCCACTCAGTGCTTTTATTCACTGCCCTCTTCTTGGATCATGAAGCTTTGTTAACCTGCTTACTCCTAGCTGGAATTAAAAGTCTTCCTTTAGTGCTCAGTTCCAAAGTCACAGCCTAGAAAGAAGCTGTGTTTGTGTGGGTGGGAAAAGACCTCTGGTCCTAAGAAGATGGGATGCACCTGGAAAGCAGAGCTTATACTCCCTTCTCCGAGCACACAGTGCTTATATCAGTTGGGCGTTGGGTGACAGTCTCTGGAGGAGGGGTTTATCTCTCTCTGAGTTAGCTGAACTGCATATATGTCCATGTGTGCCCTAGCTCATTCATGCTTCCTTGTCTTCTTCCACTTTGTGAATGAAATTCAGTTCATTTTCTAAAACTTGCCTTCCGAGTCTCTCTATCCTCAAAAAGTAAGCAAAAAAAAAAAAATTATACTTTCTAAAGTTGATGTCATGATGTATTTGAACATGTTTTGAAAGAAAAAACAAACAAAATAAAAAAAATCCTGTCAAATTCTGCCTTTCTTTTATATTATATCACACGTGGGCCCTAGAGACATGATCATACGAAGTCAGAAAATATACTCCATGAAAATGTCACTAAAAGCAAGAAAATATGCTGCATAGATATGCTTTTTCTTCTCTGAATAGCTTATTTATGGCTCCTAAGAACATCACAGTGTGATTCCTTGCTTCTGTGAAGTACTTTCTGGTTTTATCTGAATAGGGATGTTTTAGATAAAGAATTATATGGGGCTGACAAACAAATAACAGGAATTTTGGGCTTTGCAAAGTTGCCTGACAGGCTGTGTGTGTGTTTGGGGGAGGACATGATTTGCAGTAACTTACTGACAAAAGAAAACAGGTAGTGGGACTTCTGGAAGCTGCAGCAATAAAATTTCTTCTATAAGGAAGACACTGATTAATTTCCAGGAGAAGTAGCCTTCTGCTTATCCTACTTCCACATTTGGATGTTGTAAAGGGTCTTCCACCGGGAGACCATCACATGAGAATTATAATAGATTCTTCTTCATTTGAGGCAGTCTCTTAATTGTATGGCTCAGAAATGCCTTAAACATGTGAACTTCCTGCCTCTGCATCCTAGGCGCTGAGAGTACCAGAGTGTATCCCTACACCCAACATTATTTCAAGTTCTCCATTATTCCCACCAAATAACCCACTTTAACAGTTGCCATGAGCAGGGCTCATGCCTTTGCATACACGTACCCCATCATCTGTTACGTCTTCAATTACTGCTTCTCGTGAGCATGACAGATCCCCCCTAAAGATGTTATCACGAAAGCTGTACGTCATTAAGCGTCAGCATCTATAAATAGGGACCTTGGTTATGTTCCCTTTAAAAAAATGGTTTCTCTCTCTCAGCCTGGAAGTCAGCTGTACTCAGTTCTCTGCACTTTATATCCTTCCTCTTTAATTTCTCCAGGCCTTGCTTTGAAGACAGCCTCTGCAACCTGGAGAGAAGAAAACATCCACAACTTGCAGGCTGTGCGTGACCTGGAAACAGTACCTGATGCTGCTTTCACTCTGAGGCAATGGAGAACTCTAATTTCCTCTTCAGCAGTCACACTCCTGGTTCATGCTGCTCAGAGCATGCTAGCCAAATGACTTATGGGGTGAGACCTTCTACCCCATTCTTTGTACATTTGTATCTGTGATGTTTTTCTTCATGGAGGAATTGCTTTCTCTATGTTTGTCTTTCTCCAATAATTCGTTAAAAGCATTTATCCTACCGTTTTAAAAAAATCTCATTCCTGATTTACATGACAACTTGTTATAAATTGTTGTCACATTGTTCGCTGACTAATTTAAAGTTTATCAATCAGACATTTAATTATTAATGTTTATGTTAACACTTTATATACACTACACCACAATGGCAATTTTGCCTATCTCCACTCCTTCCTGCTTTCCCCCACCTCCTCGCTCTCCCCTAGATCCATTTCTCCCCCATTTCCTTTAAAATAAATAAATAAATAAAGAGTAGGCCTCCCAGGGCTATTGACCAAACATGGCATAACAAATTACAATAAGACTAGCCACAACTTTCATATCAAGGTTGGATGAGGCAGCCCAGTAGGAGGAAAAGACTCCTAAGTGTAGGTTATCTTTGACCTCTTCAAAGATAACCTCTTCATTCCTGCTGTTAAAGGTCCCACAAGATCACCAAGCTAGGTGACTACAACATCATACATGTAATTTACATAAGGTACTTAGTAGAGTGATTGGCCTTTTCTTGGTTACAACTGTATTTCCTGGCATTCATCTGTGCTATTCATTGTAAACACTGAATAAATAATTATCAAATTCATGTGTAAATAAAACACAGTCTCTCTACTTCCCTGGACTTGTATGATTTATGATTCTACTAAAAAAATCACACAAGCTTGGTTATGTCTCATTTTGAGAAGTCTTTTAGAAATGAGATAAATTATTAAAATGCAACGTTATTGGCAGAAGAAGGAAAGTTATGAAACAAGGCAAGACAGATTCCTTCAATGGCTACAGGAGAATTTTGAAACATATATCAGACACAGCTCTGTTTCCTTTTTTCTTAAAGAAAAGTTTGTTAACAAGAAAACAAAACTCCAGAAGTAGAGAGAACAGGACTAGTGCATGTATTTTTCAAAGCCTTACAGTGTGGCTTCGGGATGGGTATTATCAATAATTAATCAAAGGTCCGACATTTAATGGTTGACAGAGGGAAGTCACTCTCTTTTTGTGGTTTAAAAGTTTTTCCCCCTTCTTATTTTCACTATGGTTTTATAAAAATGTATTTTGACTCTCAGTGATCAATACAAATTCAGCTGGAATCCACACAGACTCAAAGATCTCCTACTTCTTTCCCTTTGTTGTTCTTTCTTTTGACCAGGTAAGTTTTTCTTTCTCTGGCCAACTTTCTCAAAACCAAGAGACTCAAGTGATTATGCCCAAAACAAGGAAGGGAGTTAAAGATCCTGAAATGTAAGATAGCATACACAAGTCGAATCAATTTTTGGAAGACTTGGAAAGCTCCACACATTTTCTCTTTTAGATATAGTACATTGATTTGCTTCACTAAGTTGGCCCTTTGGACTGTGTGAAAATGTAATAGTCACAAATATTAATGATAAAATGTGAAGAACATTTTTAAAAGCACAGCTCATGTCTTTAAATCATCATACATCATTCATCACCATAGAAAAATCTGGACTTACATTCTACAGCTGAACTGGAACATTCTGTAACATAGACCATCCAGAGGCAGAGATAGTAAAACGAGGCAAATTTCATGTTTTAGTGTGAATTCTTGTCAGCTAAGGGATCTGAGATAAACCTTGCCTTGATTTATCCCATGGCTACCTAATGAAGATACCATTGCCACAAGAACCCTTGATCTGTTATAAAACTATTAGGCACTGCTCATACTAGTCTGTTGTCTGAAAACGAAGTCATCAATGTCTGTGCTTAGGAATATTAAAGGCACTAAGTAGCCACACTGCAAACAAATAATTTCTGATATTTGTAGATATAATAAGAATAGACATATTTTAATGTGAATCACTTGCACTCCAGATGCAGACAGTAAAGTTGAGCCATGTGTGAACCACTTGATGACAGATACAATGAGATTTATTTGAATGATATGAAGTTAACTTTTTTCAAGGGAAAAAATAAGACCCTCTTTGTTATGTATTTGAATGGACTTTTATAAATGTTAATTATGTATATTAATGCTTGACATGATAAATGAGAAAAAATAAATAGAAGTGGTCTTAGGATGTTTTTCATTTTAGTAGTCTTACATGGATGCTTTTTTGACAAATCACAGTAATATTAAAGTTTATCTGTTTGAACTAAAAGGCAGTACTTTGCATAAAATAATTAAATTCCCCTTTATTATAAGGGTGCCTAGAGTTCTTTCAACTGATTTTATGAACTAATGAGCCATGATATTTTTCCTTGAATAGCAATTTTTAGGATCACCAGTTAAACATATATGATGAATTATTTGCAAGGAGAACCGAGTGATAAGAGTTAAGTCACTTTTTACTTATGTCCTTAGAAGAAAGTAAAATAAAATTGATGTTCAGAGAGCATCATATGGGTCTTGCCTTGAATTTTCACACAGTTTTTTTTTTGCCCTGATAAGATTTCACACCCCAATAAATATTCTATGGTTTCTAGTTGATTTACTGTAGAAAAATCAGCTGTCTTTTTTTTTATAGCCCTGCTCAAGGATGTTTGGTCACATGAACTTGTCTTCAAAGACATCCATCTTCTACATTCACCTTCTATGTTTTTGAAATTGTATCTTTTTTCTTTTTAATTTTATTTTTATATTTATTTATTATAATTTATTCACTTTGTATTCTGTCTGCAGCCCCCTCCCTTATCTCTTCCTATTCCCACCCACCCTCCCTCTTCTCCCTCTATGCTCTTTCCCTAGTCCCCTGATTGGGGAGACAGGGGACCTCCCATCCTTCTATCTGACCCTAGCTTACCAGGTCTCATCAAGGCTGGCTGCACCATCATCCTCTATGGTCTGGCAAGGCTGCACCCCCCAGAGGGGAACAGGTGATCAGAAAGCCAGCCACTGAGTTCATGTCATGTCCACTTAGCATTTGTTATGTATTCTTGCCTTTGCCTTTCACATGTGTTTGTTATTGATTCTTTACTTATAATCTCATCACATCCAACTTAAGAAGCCACCTTTGTTCAGCAATATCCTTACAGTCTCATAAAAACTCTTCACTATTTTTTTTTTTTTTTGTTTTAGACGCATCAGGCAAGAGTAGAGGTCTGATCTCTGATATTAGAAATAAATTGGGACTTTGTACAGATGTTCATTTAGGTGTCATCCACCCAAAGAGCATCAGACTGTCCGATACCTTTTTCTCAGAGGCGGGACCTGGGGCATCAACCCGCATGCAATCAGACATGCTCTTCTCTGGGTCCGAAGCGGCTGACCCTGAGTGCAGTGCTTAGCCTCGCATCCTGAGCGTATGATTTTAGCTTTTTATGGTATCCAACCATGCTTGGGGAGAATGTCCTGCTTCAATGGCTGTAAAGGCCTGAATGATCATGGCTGCATCACACTGTTGTGAGACTCTAAAAGGGGGAAATGTAGAGAGCTGCGGAATGCTATGCCTTAAAGATGGAGCTGGTTTCCGCCTTCCACCTTCCCGATGGTGAGTGCTCTCTGTCAGGAACAACTCCACATTTGGCTAAGGCCGAGGATCTGGCTTGCTTCCATGTATGTGGACCTATCTGCATTGCCCCCGTGGCACGCCTGGGTTGGCTACCCAGAGGCTATTTAAGCTGTGGGCTGGCTTTCCCCGGGGTCCGAGGATTGTTCAATGTTCCTGAATAAACTGCATTGAAAAAAAAAAAAAAAAAAAAAAAAAAAAAAAAACTCTTCACTATATCACAGTGCAATTATCCCAGCAGAGGCAATGATATCCCAAAAAGAGACATTTGTTTCTTAATCTTTGGTTATCAAACTTATGAAATAAGGGATCTCAAGGAATTAGGATTTCTATAGAAATCTCATGCTGCTGAACTAAAAAAGTTGAAGACCTGCTGTCAATCAAAGGAGAAAAAAACTAATCTCTTTGGAAGATATTTACAGATAGTCTTGACAACCTGTTGGTCCATCTTGTAAAAAGAGACTTTTGAGGAACACAGCACAAATTTATTGGACTGTTTACTAATACATATCTCTTTCCCTCTATTTAAATCAAACCTTCAGGTCAGTGGCTTATAGATGAACTTGGGAGTCATTGGATTTCTTTTGTAGCTTCTCTGCCTAATGTGACTATAAACCCACTGTTTCTGCTCTTCGCTTTATTTCATTAATTGATTTATTGAAAACAGGTACATGAGCTTTGCTTTTGAAGGTTGTCAGGTCCCAGGATTTTACTCTAGAGACAATAGGATCTTTCTTTTAGTGAAAAGGCTCACATTGACACATTAAACTGCACTAGTGATAACAATGCATGGCCATCATTTGCATTTTGTAAAAAATGGATTAGACTACAAAACTCTGCAATATAGTAACATGAATAGATGGATTGGATGTTGTTAAGATTTTAAAGTACATCTGAGTTGTCATGAAAGAAGATCCATATAAATACACACACACACTGGCATTTATGGATGATGTCACATTCGCTTGCATAGAACCTTAAGATATTTGCAGTATGACATCATGGTTCCTGGCAATACTATTGTGGAGAAGTTAGAACATCATTTTCCATTATGGTCATGAATTTCCTTGATCACCTAAGGTCATAAATTTACATTATAGTATATAGGGGACCTTGACTATTATACATTGTAATGGGGGCAAAAGTTAAACTAATATATTCTTATCTTCTTTTCCAATATCCTTATTTTTAAGAAATGTTTTTCATCTAATGTTTACTTCCCAGGGGATTGAGATGTATTTTCTCTGCTATAAAAGTCACAAAACATATCAAAGAAACACAGAACAGAAACAATCAGGTCGTCAATTTAGGTTTTAGGATGATACATCATCAAGAGAGACCTCATATGTATCTTCCTCACCAACTCTTTACATCAGATATATGTGTAAGGGCTCTTAAAAGGAGTCAATAAGAACACACACAGAGACACACACACCCCAAAACAACATCAAAATAATTTTATTTTATTAATATCTTGTGAAATGTTACACGTTCAAGGGAAACTATACAAGTAAACCATTGCCAGGCTGTACAACAAAATGTAGGAGATTTGACCTTAGATCAAAGAAATAACAAAATCAGGAGCTAGACTTTAACCTCAGTGGTTCTCTACCTGTGGGTTGTAACCCTTTAGGGGTCATATTCATATATCCTGCATATCATATATTTACATCATCATTCGTAACAGTAACAAATGTACAGTTATGAAGTAGCAGTGGGATAATTCTATGGTTGGGGGCCACCACAACATGAGGAACTGTACTCAAGTGTCATGGCATTAGAGAACCACTGACTAGAACAAACACAAGGTTCCTGACTTGTGAAGTACATAAATGACTCTCAAGCAAATTAGGGGAGGCTATTATTTTTATTATGATTAATGCTTTTTATATTGTCCCTGAAGTACACATAGTTGCACAGTTGGTTATTTAGCTGTGTTGTCCTATTAGATATTAGTTTACAGTCACTAGAGATGTATCATGACTCAAGAAATGTTGCTTTGTTGTTATTTCTGAAGATATTTCTGATCTCATTAGGTATCACACAGCCCACGAAAGCATAAGTAATATGTATGTGCAAATACACATACAATACTGCATATTTTATGTGCATATCTACTTATAGACATATAAATCTTCACTTAATGCATTTATTACAGTTCGTCTTCTAATTGAGGTTGGAGGATGGGACTTAACTGTAGTTTCAGGGATACAACTGTCACTAGCCCTGTAATGTCCAGGAAACAGTAATAGTTAAGATATAACCCAGTGTTTATGACAATATGTGTGTTTATGCGAGAGTGGCAAACATCAAAGACCTATAAAATGCACCCTTCATGCATTGTCGAATTGTCTTAGATTAGTCATAGATTGTTATATTTAATTAGGCATTTGATCATTTTTAAGTTCTTAAATTATTGCCAGATCTATCCCTTCTACAGAACAAGACATGGAATGACGAGTATGGAATTAACATACAGTCCTCAAAGGACTCAGCCCTCATCGGATCCCTTCAGATGAAAGAAGTTGTAACTGCATCCTTTCACAGCACACCTGATACAAGCTAGTGACTCAGCATCTTAAATAAATTAATTTTTCCTTCTGTCTTATAAAAGAGCTGTGCAAATCTAGTTGAGATACACAGTGTAATTGCATGGTAATGGTACCAGTATGAAATATTTATCATATTCAAAACAACAAACAAGATCCTTTTATCTATCCCTTTGAACACTGAACACTGAAATCCACTGACATAAGCTGAGACAAGACTATAGCAGCCTTTTATAAGCCAATTTGGTTCCACCTCACTCATTGCTTTGTTCTTTTGAAGTGTATCACAGTTTGATTTTTATTGATCCCTCCCTCCTCATCTACCAAGCTTTGCCTCAGGTAGATCCACTATGTTTCTGAGTGAGAACTTTCCTTCAGAGTATTAGCCTGTAAGAATAAGCACTCTCCTATCAGTGGAATTGGAGAGGGGCATGGGAGGAGATGAGGGAGGTAAGGTGGGATTGGGAGGGTACGAGGGAGGGGGCTACAGCTGGGATACAAAGTGAATAAACTGTAATTAATATAAAAAATTAAAAACAAAATAAGAAAACAATTAGAAAGACTTATAAGTACATTGTAGCCACTGTAATCATTTTTATCCTCATCGTATTAATCATGAAAAATAAATCATCCCAAGGACCTGTAAAAAAATGATAATAAGCACACATGACACAATCCAGGGAAGTAATTGTTTCATGTGAGGCTCCTACTCAGAGTCCCATTTGCTTTCAGAGTTAATTATCCTTGAATTTTGGTGAATTACCTTATCATATTTCTCAGTCCACACATCCCTATTCCTTCATCCAACACCACTCCAGTAGAAATGAGGGTAGAAGAGAATAAACATCTCTGTGAATATAACGTGTATCTGATATAAGTACAAGGGTAGGGTTAAGGAGTTTTTTTTTTTTTTTTTTTACTGTTCAAAAGGCTGAAGAAAAGACTGCTTGTGCTACTTAATGCATTGTTTTCCTCATGATGTTATGATGGAGCCTAAAGCCTTGCTGTATATTGCATTTCAGGTAAATGATCCATTTCCTCAGTTTTTACTCTTTTAAAATCCCCTCCCCATCACACTGCTTTTTATCACCAACATCAGATATGTACTATACAAATTTGCAGAAATAATTTCTCATCATATCTATTCATCTGTGTAGTTGTTTTTCTTCTAGACATATTGTCTGCAATTTTTCTATAAAATTAGCCCATAATTATGGATGTAGTGAAAGAGTGTTGTTGTTCATCTTTGGAAGGAATCAAGAAGAGGGGTCATCCCATTAGATCAGATCTAGCCTCGGGATAGAGAAGTCTAACTTTCAAAGAGCAGAAGTAATTTTTGCAAATCAGGGAAATTAGTGATGATGCCTGACTCCCACATGCTTCACTGTTTGAAAAACAAACACAAGAAATGAGGTCAAGTGTTAACTACTGAGTGTAAATGTGGGATAAGCATATTGCATGCTAGCTGTGAATAATAAAACAACTAGTTAGAATGTTTAAGTAATATCATGCAGTGAGGCAAGTCCAGGGTCTCAATAGAATTTATTTGTAGCCTTTTATCAGATTCTAATTCCAACATCCTATTCAGAGCTGTGTTGAATCTCTCAGTGAAATATATTTTTGTGTGTGTGCATATATGAGCCATTCAGTTTCTTTGGAAACTTTGCAGTGGACCATTGCAAACAGGACCTCCTACATTCTCCTTAAAAACACTGCAGGTATGATGAGTGCCTGTGATTTCTATTTATACTATAAATAGACTTTTTTCATGTGTGTGTGTGTGTGTGTGTGTGTGTGTGCACATATGTGCAAAACAGCACACATTTCTTAGTAAACCCAGGAAAGGGACTTTAAATCTGATAGTAATCCAAGTTTATTGATTGCATCAAACTTGAAAAAAAATAATCACTTCATTGCTTTAAAAGAGAAAAAAGTGACATGTCTTGATGCTATCAAAATGATGACTACTCTCTTGAATTTTATCAAAATCTGTTTTTAGCTATTAAATAAGAACATAAAACTTACCCATGTGAATGAGGATAATGTCAGCTTCTTCAATCAAGTGAAATACTTCTGTTTTCTCAAATTTTGACCACTGTTTTACAGTGAAAACTTTCAAACTCCTTCTGCCTCTTTGAAATGCATAGTTACATTACTGTCCAGAGTTACTTAACAAGCTTCCTTGTTAGAAGAACTTCCTCCTATCTATCTATAATCCACCTTACATTGAAAATCTGTGTGTGTGTGTGTGTGTATGTGTGTGTGTTTGAGTGTCTCTGTGTGTATGTGGGCCTGTTGTGAGTGAATCCTTGATAACCACCACTGGGTACACATAAGTTCCTATGGACTCAAATATATGCTAGAAGCTGAACAATCAAAAGTGTGTAATATCTTGTTTTGGTGGATGACACTTAGGAGGCTGGGGCAGGAAGATGACAAATTTTAGAAAATCTAGGCTACAGAGTGACTTAGATATCAGCCTGAGCAACTGAGACATTCTCCATAACTGGTCCAAATGCAGAGAACAAATGATCATGGAGGGTTCATCCCAAACTGATTGTTGCAGAATCATCCCCAAATGTGTCTACAACATATTCCCCTTCAATAAGGCTCAGGGAACATCTCAGAAGGAGGAAGAAAGAATGTAAGAGCTAGAGGCTTAGGAGCTATGTTGAGACTGTGTCATCTAGAAAGTTAAGAGAACTCACAATACCGCAACAATATGGCTGCCTAAGCAAGAGCTGAGCAACAGCAGCATAAACAAACACGATAGTGTGCAACAGGGAAATCTCATGGATCCCACCCTGGATCAAAAGAACTGTAAGCACCCTAATGCCTGCTGAACAGGAAAATTAACTTTCTAGGATGAGCCCCCTAATTGGTAATTTAATGCCAAGTAGCCAGTCCTAAAATTTTAAACGTATGAAAGTAAAAACATACAGACAGAAACACACACACACACACACACACACACACACACACCATACCACACCACACCAAATAATAAATAATAAAGAAAAACAGGCTCCCTCCCTGAGAGGGAGCAAGAGGACCCATGGAAGGGAGGGTTTGAAACAGGAGAAGAAAGAGGAACTATGTAATTATAATTTCATTAAAGGTTATAAATTAATTTAAAATGAGCATACATAAAAAGTGCTGGCAGATATATCTCTGTGAGTTTAAAATGAGCCTGGGCTATAGACTAAGTCCAGGACAGCCAAGGCTACACAGAGAAACCCTGTCTCCAAAAAAGAAAGAAAAAGGTGCTGGCACCAGAATCAGTCCACCGTAATGCAAAGTAAATGAATGATAATAAGAACAGAGCACTCCCTTCTGTTTTTCTCCTTCCTTTCTCCCCTATTATTCTCTTTTTCCCATCCCTGTATCTCAGTGTTTGCATTGCCTAATAAAATAATAGTCTTGCTTTGGGGGAAACCTGAATTAAGACATAGTAATAAAATTTAGTTTGCACTTTGCACTCTGGTCTATTGTCAAATTAATTTGAAATAAACACAGTAATATTTTGCATTGTGTATTAAACTCTTCTCTTTTGCATTGAAAATTTTCTTATTTGGGTCATGTTAAAGCTGAAAATACTCTTTTTTGAGACTGATTCTCCAACCAAGGACCATGCATGAATATAACCTAGAACCCCTGCTCGGACATAACCCATGACAGCTCAATATCCAAGTGGGTACCCTACTAAGGAGAGGAACAGGGACTGTTTCTGACATGAATTCAATGGCTGGCTCTTTGACCTCTCCCACCCCCAAGGGAGGAGCAACCTTGCCAGGCCACAGAGGAGGACATTGTAGCCACTCCTGATGAGATTTGATAAGCTATGGAAGGGGAGGAAGACCTCTGCTATCAGTGGACTTAGAGAGGGGCATGGGAGAAGATGAAAGAGGAAGGGTGGGATTGGGAGGAAATGAAGGAGGGGGTTACAACTAGGATACAAAGCAAATAAAATGTAACTAATGTAAAAAATAATAAAAAATTAAAAATGCAAACAGGAAAAAAAGCTGAATATACTTATATAGATAGAGATAGTTACCTCAGTTACCTGGAAATTTGTCCATCTTTGAAAAAAATTAAGGGCCCCTCAGATACTAACAAAAGAATTTGAAAGGGAGAATGAAAAGGAATTGATTAAGAACTAATATTCTCATAAAGACTTCAGGATCAGGAATCTCAATAAAACCTTCAGAAAACATAAGTTCATCTCCATAGAAGCTGAGCAGACTCTTGAGAACTTATGCCTTTTAAAGTTAGAAGTGGGAAATACATCCTCAGAGGAGTAAGCCTGACTCCTCATGCTTCTTGAGGCCTCGGAATTCAGGAATTCATTAGCACATTCAAATATTTCTTAAAATTTTTCAAAATCTGGAACATCTCATTTTCTCAGTCCTCAGCCTTCTGTGATGTGAGGCAACTGGAGAAGGCCTCCACACTCAAGAATATACCAAATCTTGTCCAGCAGTCCCCAAGGTACATGTGGTAATTGCTCTCTGTTGCAAAACCCCACTGAGTCCACTGTGGGTTCCTCAATAAACGAGGACTAGATGTGTAAGATGACAACAACATTTTTGAAAGGAGACTTGGGTTTTCTTTTCCTGTTGTTATGCTAAAATACCTTGATGAGAACAACTTAAAGAATAAAGGTTTATTTGCCTCACAGGTTGAGAGTATAGTTGGTCAATGATGGCTAGGAAATAGAAATGTGTGTTGCTATTAAGTTAACTCCATTCATGTAGTGTGTGTTTGATGTATGTGTGCTTGTCTGCATGTGTGCATGTGCATATGGGTCTGTGTGTCAGTGGAAAATGTTTAGTGTCCTCAGTGCTCTACTTTGTTTGAGACAGGGTGTCCTTGGCTAGAAATACGCCTGTCCCTGCCACCCATCTCCCTGTAGGGGCATGTTAGAATGACAGATCCATTTGAGCTACCTCCTTGGATTTTTATGTGTGCTCCAGGGGATTATAACTCAAGCTGACAGTCTTGTCCAGAAAATACTGTTACCCACTGAGCCATCACCCCCGCACCATGTATATTTAACAAATTTAAGCATCATTGCATATGTTGGGACTTGTGTCTTCTCTAAGTCTTTCTTTGTAGGAGTGACATTAAGTGTGCTGACTGCACAACACCATGTAGGCTTAGTTATTATAATAATGTTCCTTTTTCAGTTTATTTAATGGATATTCTAGAGTTCAAGGGAAGCAGAGTGCAGACATGCACATACCCTTGATGTGACCCATCAGGAAATTTAAATGATCACTTTGGTCGTTTTATATTCGTGCAAAGAATGGCCAGTTTCTATAAGATAAGAAATAGAAATAGATGAATATGTTGAGATAAGAAAAAACTTGTAATATCATGGGTCAAGGTTAATAGGAATGCTAAAAAGAAAAAAAAAGAATAAGCTAAAAGTGTAAAACTTAGTGTTTTACAAGCCACCTAAGCCATTTTAGGTTTCGTTATCAGTATTACAAAGATAAATTACTGTTTTTGCATTTTCCCAAGTCAGATCAATAGTGTATCAAAAATTTGTTTGGAAATGCTTAGCTGACTACAGAGAGTTATTGAAAGAATAAGTAAATTGATGGCCGTGAGCCAGTTTTATAAAAACATGTGCACTATAGTAAAACCAGTTGCCACTGCCGTTACAATAATAGTTTTGATTTTATCCCAATCTTAAGGGGGGTAGCACATGAACTGAAGTTATTTTTAGTAGCCTAATGACAATGTATGTGGTCTCAGAATCCCCCTTCACTCTTATTCTATCCAGTCTTGCTATTAAATACTTTGCAAATTGAGTTGAGAGTGTGCTAATTGGATTTAGGGACAATCCACAGCCAAGAATAAATGCTTTAGGAGAGCATTAAAGTATAACAAGAATCTGGCAAACTTTAGGAAACAGGCTAACTGTCCAGCAAATGGGATTTCCTAAAGGTGTCTACAAAGATTCAAAGCATTACGTAAAATAAAATGCTGAAGATGACAAAATGCACACAGCTCTGAGTAATGCCGTGTTGTATACACTGGGGGTCCACTCTTGGCAATTCCAGATTCTGGCTCATCCGTGGCTCCTTTTGATCATCTTCCAGGTCAGTGCCTCTGAGCACTTCCCCAAGATCCCATTTTCCACCATTGTTGGATTCTACACTATTTTAGTTACACTTCGATTCTGTAGAGATTGAATTCGCTGTGGTGAAGGGTGTCACTGGTGATGTCAAGGAAACCTATGTCATGCTGTACTTAAGGACATGTAATGGTCTCGTGGAAAAAAAGTTCAAGAAGCCGTTTCACCATTGACACAGTGAAGAGCAGCTGACACCACAATCCTCACAGGCAAGTGTGTAACCGGTACAACAATCCACTGAGAAACGATCCCCCACTTGGTGGAGACTGGAAGACAAACGTGACTGTTTTATCACTGTCAGGGATTTTTTTTCTATCACTGTTGTTATTTATTTCCTATATGTTTATTTGTGTGTGAAAATGTACGTGTGTTTGGACACACAAGCACATACACGGACTCCCACATGGAGACCAGAACATGACATCGGGTATCTTCCTCAGTTGCTTTTCTGCTTATTTTTCAAGACAGGACATCTCACTGAACCAGAAGCTCATGGATTTGGCTGAACGAGGCTGGCAGCCAAGGCGGTGATTATACAGCAAGCACTTTATTGACCGAGCAGCCCTCCCTCCCCTCATGTTACTTCTTGAGTCATCTCGGATTATTATTATTTCTCACAGCCCAAGATTGTCATTTGTGTTTATACTGCTTGGGATGCAGCAATGTTTGAAAGGACCTAAGGTACTGCCACTAAATATGCAGTCATACTCCCTGACTGTCATCTCCATCAGCATTGCAACTGCATTAGTGTTCTCCAGTTTCTTTACATTTGTATGTGTTTACTGTTCATCTCACAATACAGCCCTTCAGTGATTGTTTTTAACGATGGTCTTTAAAGTACTTTGGGTAATGATATCCAACACTTGCCACTGTGAAACCACAGCCTCAGAAATAATTGCTGAATCTGTGTTCAGTCTTCCTTTTCACTAACCCTGACGGGTGCCTCCTGTAATTATCTAAAGGCTGTATTGATTGAAGTTGTTTGGGATTCAAGTGTTTTCCCAAAGAGAGCTCTGTTGTAAAAATGAGTGAAAATGTATATTGAGCCTACTAGCATATAAGAAAAGGCCCTGACGCCTTCCCTGCTGGGATGCTAAGTGAGATGGCTGATTTCTGAACCTGAGCCAGATTTTTAATCTTAAAAAGAAGGGAGGTTTCCTAGAGCAAGGGTCCTGCAACATCCAGGCAAGAGGTACAATACTGATTTTGTCTTTTAGCCAAGCCACCTATAGCTATTTACTCACAAAAATATCCAAGCCAAGGAAATGAGCTTCAGATACCAGGAGACCTAAAGTGTCACAGTAGCAGTGTGGATAGCATGGCAGAATGAAAGAGGCGATTATCAAGTGGTGTCCTGCCTCAGAAGCTAGACTTATAGAGGGCCTGCAAAACCATGTAAGAGTAAGTCTGCTTCTTTTCAATGCTAATCGAGAGAGACACATATTGGATGCAGTCTCAAAGGGAGTTACTTGACTACAGGTAGAGAGCTGTTATATGGTAAATACCAGAGAAGACTTTTGAATGCCATCCTGTGCCTCATCCCCAAAGCAATGAAGTGACTCCTGCATGCCAGAGTGAGAAAAACAGGGCAAAATTGAGTGCCCTTTTTCATACCTGCAGGACTGCCCATTATTTTTTCTCAGTCCTTTAGAAACCCAAAAGAATCTGAGTATCCCAACTGAAGCTTCTATGACAGAGCCTGCATTTTACAAGAACTAAATTATGTTTCCTATAGCACTAGTCAGCTTGTCTGGCTTGGTGGAGTTTTCCTCTTCTCATCAGAAAGAAGAATCAGAAAGTTTGGACTTGATGTACAAAACTATGTTTTACTGTTTTCCCTTAGAGGTACATAAACTATCCTCCCGCTATCACAAGAGAATCTGCAATGATCCGAACTGGCTGGAAACCCAGTGGAATACTGTATTGATACATGTATCCTGCTAATCAAGCCAGATGTGTGAAAAGCAGGACCAGCGTGTTGGAGGGCTGCTTTAAACATGTGGTTTCCAGAGACTGTGAGAAAAAGCTTATGAATATTCAGAGTTCCTCTTTATTGTGTGAGAATTTCATACATGCATGTAATATAGGTTTATGGTTCCCTTTCCTCCAATTTCTCCTCACTATTCCCTCTAAATTTCTTGTGTTCTGTTTTCCTTCTACCATAATGAGTTCACTTAATGCTTCCAGTATGTGCATGGGTATAAGGCCATATGCTGGGGCACAGGTAGCCTCCTTGGGGGGTCTCAAGCCTTTTAAAATGGACTCTCCTTCTCTTAGCAGTCATCAAGAACTGATGGTTCCTCTGCTAGGGTGACATTTTGTGACCGCCTTCCAGTACATGCTAGCATTTTACCTGGCTTGTTGCTGTATAGGTCTTAGACATGCTGTCACAGCCACTGTATGTTGTTTCATGCATGTAATTGTCTTATTGTGTCTTGAAAACACTATTTCACAGTAGTTACCCTCTGGCTCTTGCAATCCCTCCGCTCCCTTTCCCATGATGATCTCTGAAACTTATGTCAGATAGAATGTTGTATAGATAGGGATGTTATATAGATAGACAGTTTAGACCTGAGCACGCTTCAGTTTCTTTTTCTCTTTATTTGACCAGTTGTTGATGTCTGTGTCAGTTACCATCAACTGCAAAAACAATCAAACAAACAAACAAACAAACACAAAACAAAAAATTCCACTAAAACCTTTGCTGATAAGAGTTATGAGGTTCACTAATCTGTGAGTATAATGATAAATGACAGGGTTAAGAATCCATGGCAAGGCAGGTTATAGGCTCTAAGGGAGAACTTATAACAATTAATTATTCTGCTAAATGATTAAAACAACTTCTAAAGATTTATTGTTATATTCAAAATACTATTGGTGTCATAAAAATGTAAATGGTCAATTATCATGGATACCAATTATAAGAAAGTAAAAGATGTGACCATATGAATCATCATAATTCACCATGAAGATGATGCAATGTTTCATAAACCTTTTCAGGGTTTGGAGGTCCATACTATCACCTGTATGTAGTGATGTTGTTTGTTTATTAGTGACCAAAGGGTAGAGAGTTTAGACTATGTCCCTGGGTGAAGAGTGTGATTGAAAGAAGTGGTCCCACCACTTGGTTCATACAATCCACAGGATGCTATGATATTAGCAGCTTCCATTGCAGGAAAAAATTCTAAAAGGAATGTATGAAAACAGCAGGCTCCAGTGGTCTGGAGTAAAGCCAAGCCATCTGTAGTAGAAAATGATATGAAAAACAATGTCTGGCCCATGGCTGGGCCCTTACATAAACAGAGGAGCTGGCCATGATAAATCAAATGACCAGTATCTAGAACCAAAGTATATGGATACTGAAAAGAGCCTACCATAGAGCAAAAGTATTCTGCTTATTAACATGAGCAGGAACAAAGGATACATGCAAATTTCATGGTCAGGTAGTCCAGATTCCCACACTACCTACAACCACAGAGAAAAAGTTCTCCGTCATGTTGTACATTCAGTCCTGTGGGTAATAGGGGTGGGGTGTCTTATTAATATGGGATATGTGAGGGAAAAGAAAAACCAAAGACTGAATCAGAAATTGCTTTATTTGGAAGCCAGCTTCTCTTTATAACCACTGAAGTTTGATAATGAGTTGAAGTACAAAACAGTTACTGTGGAAAATTGTATGTATTTGCTTCCACATACCAAGACTGGTGAGGCTATTTCTTTGTTTCCAAATGCTCAACATATCAACAACAAAGACCATCATATTGACCTTGGCATCATATATCAAAAAGACCAATAGCTACTTTTAGAGCAGGTTTCTTCTCCTCATGATCAATATGTTTGGCTTTTTTTTTCCCCAGGGAAGTAGGCATGATTCCATACTTGAGTTGTCTTTCTTCCTCTAGGTTATGGAAGGACTGATTTATTGGTAGAATTCCACAGGACACTCTATGTCAGGTAAGTGTTTCTACTTTACATTAAAGAATATTTGAAGTAGGCATATTGGTTACTTTTTCTATTGCTGTCATAAAATTCTTGAGAGAAACAACTGAACAGAAAGAAAGATTGATTTTTTGGCTCATGGATTCACTCCGTTTTCATGGAGTAGGCAGAAGGGTTTCCACGGCTTTGAATGTAGTAGATGTTATGTCTTGGTGGACCAGGAACCAGAAAGTGCAGACATGTATAGAAGCTTGTCTCCCCTTCAAGGCTTTACCCCAACAGTCCTCGTCTGCTACTTAGACTACAGTCTCAGAGGATGTATAATTACCATGAAAACCGTGCTAACATTTGGGGACCAAGTGTTTAAAACATGAGCCTGTGGGGCACACTTATGATTAAACAATAACTCTAGGGTCCTATAAAAGCCAGCGATTCTATTATTTATTGTACCCCTGAGCTTTAGATATTAAAGAGCATTAGGGGTTTTGCTAACAATACAGATGAAGCTCAAGTTCAGTGATATTACTTGGTGAGAATGGACCACAAATCTATCAAAGATGTAGCATCCATCTCACACTAAGGACTTTAAATAGTGCTATCCCAAATTGGTAGAAAATTAGTGGAGTGACAAGGGGTAGGGTATTGGTTACTAATTTTTTTTTTTAACTACCAGTAACTTACTAGAAGACTAGATATACCATCCTGGTCATTCTGGGTTCTGAAGGTACAGAAATCAAAGTCAACTTTGGAGGAGCTCAGATCCTTTCTTGCTCATGCATTTATTCCAGAAGGAACTGTCTGCTTAGAGGATAATGGTTAGTGTCCCTCCTACCATACCTGAGATCCACTGCGCACATATGCTGTCGTTAGGCCTTGTTGTTCAAGATGTTACTAGAACTGTCAGAAGAAAGTCTCTATTTGCAAATAGTCTCAAATAATAATTTTATCAAACCACTGCACTCAAGGTCAGATCTTTCTAAGTAGCAGTTCATGTCTAATGGTTAATGAAAATGAGAGCAGAGCTTCTTAGACAGTCTGACCCTGTATGAGACAAATATGATAGATCATTTCAGCTGCACAGCTCACTTTCTCCTCCTCCTCCATGAGGCTTCATTGCCTTTCCACTGATGCTAGTAGGAAATGATTCTCAAAAAGAAGAGAAAAACAAAGCAAAACAAAAACAAAGACAAAAACAAATCTGTGTCCTTAACACCTTCTACAGAATGTTTCCCAGAACACCCAACTTGTGAGAGAGAATTTGTAGCTCAAAGGATTCTAAACACAAGGTGACTCCTATTTTTCTCTCAGAAAACATAAAAAGAAACACTGCTATTCGTCACTTCAAAAATGACATAGTGAGTATGTGCTTAGCGTGTGTGATGAAAACTCCCCATGGAGATGAGTTCATTTTGTTAGCTCCAGAGACAGTGCAGCTCTAACTGGCCCTCTTGATATGGGACCTAGGAGTGTAAGTAGGGCTTAATACAAATACAGCTGGAGCATTAACTACAAGACACCAAGCACAAAAATTCCAAAGCTGCATGTCCTCTGTAAAGGGTTATTTAGTCAACCACTAAGTTTTCTATGTATTGTAACTAATGAACTTTAAAGCGAGCCATCTACCCAATGAATATAACAATAAAGTGGAAAAAAAATTCAGAGTTCCCAGCCTGAACATTGTGGCTAAATATGAAGTCTCTTTTGAATGACATTTGTGGGTTAGATCTTGGATATTCCCATCATTCTTGTACGCTGAAGGCTTGGTCTCCATGTTACAGTGTTATCGTGAGTTGGCAGAAATGTAAAACAAGGCCTGCTTGTCAGAAGTTAGGTCATTGTGTACTTGAGGAGAATATTGGAGCCCAGAGAGCTTTCTGTATGTCTCACTTTTCTGCCCCTGCACTTTACCACAAATGTTCCTTGCCAAGATGCACTGCATCATTAAGACACAAAGGCAAGAACACCGAGAGAACATGAGTGAAGCCTTTGAAATGGTGAACCAAATTCCCCATCCTTTATACTGATTTTCACAAATATTTTAGCAGCTACAGAAAGCAAGCACAACTCCTTCTTTCAAATGCTGTGAATCTCTTTTTCCTGTCAAGGCTTTAGATAATGGAAGATCTTCTTTATTTAGTGTCAAAGAGGCTATAAATCTCCCAGGGTTGGAGAGGTGAATGGCATTCAGCAGAGAGATGTGAATTGGTTTAGCATTTGTAGGTAGTCCTTTGGCAGCTCCCAAATTTGAACAAGCTGGAGGTGATGGATGATGCCAAGGAAACAATGTCTTCCAGACACAAGACTGATGTACATTTGTGATCATAGAGATTGTGGCGGCATGTACAGATTCTGCACAGGTTTAAGCCAGATGATATCCCAGTACTGACAGGAAGTAGAGGACACAGGAGCTACCATTTTATTGTGATATTTAGTTCTTCTGATCCCAAGCACTCAGAATAATGACTCATGAGACTTAAAATATAATTACAAATACCTATGCAATATTTCTAGGCTCTTTTCTGACTATATCACAACTTTATACTAATCTACGTTCTGCCATGTGGCCGGTTACTTCTCTTTAGGTACCTTGCATCTGTCCTCCTCACATCTTGCCAGGGGACTCCCAAACCTGGCTCCATCTCAGAATCCTTCCCCTCTCACAGATGTCCCACCTCCTATTTCCTGCCTTAGCTATAGGCCATTAGCTTTTTACTGACAGACAGCTTTTTATTCCAAACAGACACAGGTGATTTCTTCTACAACATCTCTCACCAAGAACTATATTTGATTGCTATCCACTTGCAAAGAAAAAGCTTGTTTTCTCCAATGGAGTCTCAGTGGGTATATCAGCTATACTGAAGTGTTGGCCTCATGCTCATCAGTAGATGGTCAACACAAAGAAAACTAGGATTAATTTCCAAAGTGGTTGTACAAGTTTACATTCCCACCAGCAATGGAGGAGGGTTCCCCTTTCACCACATATTCACCAGCATGTGTGGTCACTTGAGTTTTTGATAGCTTTCTCAGAAAATTAGGAATAATATTATAATATTACCTCAAGATCCAGCTATACCACTCATAGGAATATATCCAAAATATGCTCAAGAATATAACAAAGACATTTGTTCAACCATGTTTGTAGCAGCTCCATTCGAAATACCAGAAGCTGGAAACAACCTAGATGTCCCTCAACTGAGAAATGGATACAGATATTGTAGCATATTTACACAAAGGAATACTACTCAGCTGTTAAAAACAAGGAAATCATGAAATTTTCAGGCAAATGGATAGAACTAGAAAAGATCATCTTGAATGAGGTAACCCAGAAGCAGAAAAAAAACATGTGGTATATACTCACTCATAAGTGGATATTAGCTACATAATATAGAAAATCTATAGTCCTAAAGAAGATAAACATTAAGGAAAACCCTAGGGAAGATGCTCAATCTTTATTCAGAGGGCAAACTGGATAGGCATCAAAAGTGGGAGAATACAGGGAACAGGACAGGAGCATATTTCAAGGGGCCTCTGAAAGACTGTCCAACAGGGTATTGAAGCAGATGCTGACACTCATACCCAATCTTTGGGCAGAGAATCTTGTGGAAGAAAAGGGAGACAGAAAGACCTTGAGGGGACAGAAGATCTACAAGGAGACCAAGAGAGGCAAAAAACCTGGGTCCAGAGGGTCCTGCAGGAACCGATACTCCAACCAAGGACCAAGCATGGAGAGGACCTAAACCCCTGTTCAGATGTAGCCCATAGGTAGGTCAGTTTCTAAGTGAGTTCCCTAGAGAGAGGAATAGAGGCTGTCTCTGACATGAATTCAGTGGCTGGCTCTTTGATCACCTCTCCCTGGGGAGTGCAGCCTTGCTAGTCCACAGAGGAAGAAGGAAGATGATGCAGCCAGTCCTGATGAGACCTGCTCGGCTAGGGTCAGATAGAAGGGGAGGAGGTCCTCCATTTTCAGTGGACTAGGGGATGGGCATAGGGGGAGAAGAGGGAAGGGATTGTGAGGAAATGAGGGAGGAGACGGCAGCTGGGATACAAAGTGAATAAATTGTAATAAATAATAATAATTTAAAAAAGAAAAAAAAAACTCAATGCTATATTTTTAAATTTTTTCTCTAATAATACTGTATTTGGGTGTTTTTTCCTATTGGCCTTTTACCTTGTATATCATGGTTTCCAATTTTGTGTTTTTATTTGTCGTTTTGTATGTATGTAGTTTTGTATATTTTTACTTTCTTTCTTTTTATTATTACAGTTTCTTTGCCTGTTTGTTTGTTTGTTTGTTTTTATAAAGAGCGAGAGAGGAAAAAAAGGTATGAAGTTGGGTGGCTGGTAATGTGGGGAAGATCTGGGAAGAATCGGAGGAGAGGAAGACTATGATCAGGATATAGTGTATCCTTCAAAGAAAAAGGAAGCAAAACAGGCTTTGTGGTACATATTTGTGTGGAAAAAGAATGTTTACTGCCACTATCTTTTTTGGACAGGACAGCTCAGCTAGAGCCTTCTTCTATGTTTTTTCCCCTGCTCCTAGGAAGCTCTTAAAAATTTCACATATGGACCATCAGCTCCTGAAGTGAGTAGACAAATAGAAACAGCAAACTAGGAACCAGGTATCATAAGACTATATTTCACTTCTGCATTTAAGAGCTGGCTAAGAGCTTGGCTGAATGTAAATGACCAATTTTTGTTTGTTTGTTTGTTTTGATTTGATTTTTTGAGACACAGATGCTCTATGTAGCCTTGGCAGTCCTGGACTTGCTTTGTAGACCAGGGTGCTCTCAAAAATCACAGATATTTTGCATGCCTGTTTCCCCCAGTGCTGGGATTACAGGCATGAGCCTGCTCAATTTTATTGTTTGTTTGTTTTTTTGTTTTGTTTTGTTTTTTTTTATAGGTAAAACAATTCAATGCATTAACTGACAACATTTATAATACAATTTCTGCAAGTTAGTTTTGTAGGTAGTTTTGAATTGACTTTGGTCTGTGTGTGTGTGTGTGTGTGTGTGTGTGTGTGCAGTGCGTGTGTGTGTGTGTGTGTGTTAGACACAGACATATAAAACATTCTCAAACTTTACTTTTATGCTCATGAGTAAATGTCCATGCAGAATTACACTGTCACCTATGAGCTTCTGAGAGTGAGGAAATCTATTCCTTCTCTCCCCCCAACTAAACACTAAGTTTAACACACTGTGGATCTCCTGGTCACTAAGTGAATTCACAAAATTCAGATGTATCAAAATATTATATGACCTTCTACTAATTTGTTTTCTTTACAGTTTGGGAGTAATCACTTCTTAACTGTTAAAGGTTAAAAATAAAAAATAAAAAGAGTACAGGGTTGTAAAATTTCTGGTCCTTTGCTTAACTATTTTAGTATAGAGAATTTTCATTTTTTTATTTTAATTTTTATTACTTAGAGTTTATTCACTTTGTATCCCAGCTTTAGCCTCCTCTTCCATCTCCTCCCAATCCTAGCCTTCCTCCCTTTTCTTTTTCTATGCCCCTCCTCCAGTCCACTGATAGGGCAGTTCCTCTCTTCCTTCCATCTGACCCTGCTCTATCAAGTCTCATCAGGACTGGCTTCATTGTCTTCCCCTGTGGACTGGTAAGGCTTCTCCCCTCTCAGGTAGAGGTGCTCAAAGAGCCAGCCCATGAGTTCATGTCAGAGACAGTTCCTGTTCATATTACTGGGGAACCCTCTTGGACACTGAGCTGCTATGAGCTACTTCTGTGCAGGGGTTCTAAATTATTTCCATGCATGATCCTTGTTTGGAGTATCAGCCTCAGGAAAGACCCCTGTACCCAGATATTTAGGATTTGTTGCTATTCTTGTGGAGCTCCTGTCCCCTCCAGGTCTTTCTATCTCCTCCTTCTTTCATAAGATTCCCTGCACTCTACCCAAAGTTTGGTTATGCATCTCAGCAAATGTTTTGATACCCTGCTGGGTAGAGTCTTTCAGAGGCCCTCTGTGGAAGGTTTCTGTCCTGTTCTCTCTTTTCTCCCTCCTCCAATGTCAGTCTCATTTGCCTTTCTGACTGAGGATTGATCATCTTACCCAGGGTCCTCCTTCTTGCTTAGCTTCTTTAGGTGTACAGATTTGAATATGATTATCCTATATTATATGTCTTATATCCACTTATAAGTAAGTATATACCATGTGTGTCATTCTGCTTCTGGGATGTTTTGTAGCATCATGTTGGCTTAAAAGTGAAAGTTCACACAAAAATGCCAAAATTGGAAGGGAAAAATATTCGTAATTCTACTCTCCAATAGTATCTCACACACTCTATTAAATGTTTGTCATATGTCTTTCCATTTTCATAACCACTGATTAATACATTTTCGGCAAAGTGGAATTATTTAATGAATATTATTTCAAAAGTTCTCTCTTAAACCTCTGGGATGAAGGCATTTATAAGTGTCCCAGTTATAATAGAGTTCGGAAAAAAATATATTTTCTGGAAAACTAAAATGATACTCTGCAGTGTCTAGACTAGCTGACCTAAAAACAGACGGAAGCAGGATCCAAGGAAGACAAAGAGTAGACTGCCACTCAGAAGTCATCTCTCCTTCATGGACACTGCCTTGTTGCCTTGGGACTCTGATGGCTTTGTCTGGCTATTGACTGCACGTGGAGATGAGAGTCTAATGAGTAGGTGGGTAGTTCTTATTGCACTCTCTCCAGGAGTAAAAAGAATTATGCTTCGATGAAAGAGGTGAATTACCCTTTCAACCGTCTCTGAAGATGTCTTTAAGAAACTGTGGACCTTGAGTGCTTCTGTGTGGGAGAGCAGCATGACCTTCCGGTACACTGGCTTGAAGTGAGAATCATTGTTAGTTTCTCGGGGTTTCCAGTGAGATGGAGCATATAATCTGTGTTCTATTTTTGGTCATCTCTGGACCTAACCTTGGGACGGTTCAAGGTAAGTGAAAGTGCTTCTTTACCTGAGGACTGAGTCCAAGAATGAGCTAAAAAGACGCTGCTCAGCAACTAAAAAGAGAGCACTTAGCTCCCACAGTCAGATATTTTTCTCTTAGGGCCAATTTAACTCTGTGCTGTAAAACCTCGTATTCATTATTGAGTAGCACTGATTAAATGTTCCATCGTGCACAGCACTGATCTAAGAGACACACAAAGAGAATTTCCCTGCCCTATAGGCATTTAAAAATCAAAACCACAGATTTATTTCTGGAGAGGTGTCATTCTTCTCCGTGCATGAGATACAAAGGTAACACTCCAATCGCTGACAGATGCTTGACACACTGGAGCAACTTTTTTAACCCATTAAGCTCTCAAGAATTGTTCTACTCAATATTACTTAACCCTATAACACGGAGGTCCTGCTGAGCACATATAGAAAATGTGATTAAATATATACTATGCTTTAATTTTTTTTTTGGATTTGCTTCATATAATGTAAAAAAAAAATAGTTTGCTTTCTTTTGTTTGTTTCTTGCTCTATTGGAGACAGGGACTCTCCTGCATAGCCCAGGTGGGCAGGCTACACACTCATGGTCCTTCTGCCTTTCATGTGCTATAATCGCACCACGACCGTCAGTTTGTGTCTTTGATTTTGGACCACATATTCTTTTCTTTAAGAGTTTTTTTTTTAAATGGGCACAGTTTCTTTAGTGAATCACTTGAAGTAATTTTATATAGCTAGAAAGAGTTTACAAGGTCTTTCGTAGGCCTTGTCCATTGTTACTATGAATAGTTGTACAGTCTTTAACTTTTTGTTCCTTGTGAACTATAGCAGAAAGAACAAGTGAAACTCCATAGCAAACTTCTACATTATCTGCTGTATCCATGGCAACTGTATGAACAGAACCTACTGGTGCATCAGCAACCACAATATCATTCTGGAAACCCCAATATTTTAAAACCAAAACTCTATCTTCTAAAACCTGTGTTTGCACTTTAAATATCTCAAGACAGTTTTTATTGAGTGCCATGTCCTGATTTCGGTTTTGAAATATGGATTAAGCTGTGTCCATTTGGTGATTAGAATTCCGCCAATAGCCTCCTTCTTCCCCGACTGCGCCACAGCACAAAACTCAGCCTTCAGAAAAAAAATCAATGCAACCGATGCACAGAAGAATAGGACTGACAGGTTTGTGACTGTCCAAGGAGACCTCAAGACGAGGCAGGCAAAAATAGTATTATAAGATTTCAATAATGCTCTTCTGAGAGGAAAACACTTTGCTGTGTGGTCGACTGCCCTTCATGGTGAGATATTTCATGTTTGTCATTGGGAGATTGCTTTTCATTACACCTACGAGCAAGTTGCCTCTGCCTCCGTTCAGCTTTAGATTGGTAGTGACAAATTGCTAGAGGATTGAGATTATTGGCATTTAAAACAACTCTCTGCCTCTTATACCACCTAAGAAAGCTGTCCCTGATCTTTTATTTAACTGAGGGAATTGTAAAGTTCCTTGAGCTGAGTCAGGCAAGTTTGTCCTGAGAAGGAGGACCTGGATTATGCTTACAGAAATAGAGTGGTATAAACCATCTGACAGTTGGCATATAAAATATAAACAGCTTAAATCCTATATATTTAAAAACAAAGTCAGGTGTTATCCAAGTTGCATTTGGTTTTCTTTTTTAGAAGAGAAAAGTATTTCAACTAATCTACCCATAATTATCCATACTTATATTCACTCTTACCCATAATTATCCACTCCACCTTAGTTGGTGTCAAGTTCATTCTTCTGTTTGCCCAGTTCTGGGATAGTGTTCTCCCTGGAGCCTTTTAATTCTCTCACAAACATTATCTATTAAGAATCTACCTCAAAATATATAAATAATAATAGCATTTGTCATGACCTTCACTGCAAACACCTTTAATGAAGGAACCATGGTCTTTCATGATTTACTCAACTTTATATTTTTGAGATAAAGTCTCACTAAGCAACCCAGACTGGCCTTTCATTTATAACCCATCTCCCCCAGCTTTCTAAATTAAGTGTACGGTAGTGTATAATCATGATGAGCTACAGTGTTAGGATGCTCTTGTTTCTACCCATGGTAGCTTTCCTGTGGCACATTTGTAATTCCAGCACCCAGAATGAGCCTTCTAAAATGGTCAAGCCATGACGTTTCACTACTCAGAGTCCACCATGGGGCTGCTTGAAGTTTCATGATCAAGGACATCAATGATCAACTCCTTCCTGATCCCTTTTAATATACTTACTTTTATCGAACTTCCATCCTCACGTTGGTACTGAAATCTTTTGTTGTTTGTTTTATTATTTCAAAATACGGTTTCTCTGAGTATCCATGGCTTTCAAGGACCTTGCTTCGTAGACCAGGCTGGTCTTCGACGCAGAGATCCACCTGACTCTGCCTTCTGAGTGCTGGGATTAAAGGCGTGTACAACCACTACCCAGCATAAAGTCTTAACATTGTTAAGTGAGATCTTCCATAATCACAAAAGTCAAGGTTGCTCCCAAATGTTCTTTACTGCAGTGCCAATAACCCTTTCAAAATCCTAAATAACTTAGTTGTATCAATTATTTTATAGTTTCCCTCCTATGGTAGTTTGATTTACTGTTGCTGTGATATAACACTGGCCAATAGTAACTTGGAAGAAGAAGGGTGAAGTGACTTACCCTCCATTCTGGAGGGACATCAAGGCAAGAATGCAAGCAGAAACCTGGAGGCAGGAACTGAAGTAGACACCATGGAGACAGCTGCTTACTGGCTTGCTTTGCATAATTTTTCAGCTGGCTTTCTTATAGAGCCCAGCTTACCTGACCACAGATGGTAATGTACTCTATGCTAGGACCTCTTATTATCAATTAGTAATCAAGAAAATGTCCTGCAGAGCAGTCTGATGAAGGAAAATTCTCACTTGAGTTTTTCTCTTCTTTAGTGATTCTAGTTTGTACCAAACTGTCAAAAACTAACCAGCACACTTCTCTGTCTTCAATCACACCATATACCAAAAATGACGTTCAGGACAGTATCCTAGAGTCTAAATTAGACACTAGCCATCATTGGTAGCCAATGAAATTTCTCAAATGTAGCATTTAGCTCTGGCATAACTGTATATAATTACCTATTATTGCTTACTAATTACCATCAGGCTTACTATAAATACAAACAAAAATATAAAACAAAGATCATTTTTAGAAAATTTGATTAAAATGAATTTTATATTCCTCCCTGTGCTTTAGCAGAAGACACCTAAAAAATATGGTCTTTATCATCTACCAGTCTTACAAACCAGGTGTTTTGTAGAGAATTAATGATTTCATTTTTAAATTTTTATTTTATTTTAATTAATTACAATTCATTTACTTTGTATCCCAGCTATAGACCCCTCTCCCTCCCTTCCCAATCCTATCCTCCCTCCATCTTCTTCTCCCATGCCCCTCCTCCAATCCAGTGGTAGGGGTGGTCCTCCTCCACTTCCCTAGTCTATCAGGTCTCATCAGGACTGGCTTCATTGTCTTCCTCTGTGGACTGGTAAGGCTGCTCCCCCCTCAGGTGTAGGTGATCAAAGAGCCAGCCCATGAGTTCATGTCAGAGACTGTCCCTGTTCCTATTGTTGGGGAACCCTCTTGGACTTTGAGCTGCCATGGGCTACATCTTTGCAAGGGTTCTAGGTTATCCCCATGATGGTCCTTGTTTGGAGTATGTTTCAGAAAAGCCCTTGTGCCTAGGTTTTTTGTTTTTGTTGCTCTTGTTATGGAGCTGCTGTTCCTTCCAGGTCTTTCTATCTCCCTCTTCTTTCATAACATTCCCTGCACTCTGACCAAAGTTTGGCTATGAGTCTCAGCATATGTTTTGATAGCCTACTGGGTGGAGTCTTTCAGGGGACCTCTGTGGTAGGCTCCTGTCATGTTTCCTGTTTTCTCTCTTTTCCAATGTCTGTCTTGTTTGCCTTTCTGAATGAAGATTGAGCATCTTACCTAGAGTCCTCCTTCTTGATTAGCTTCCTTAGGTGTACAGATTTTAGTATGATTATCCTATATTATATATCTTATATCCACTTATAAGTAAGTATATAACATGTGTGTCTTTCTGCTTCTGGGATACCTCACTCAGGATGATCTTTTCTAGATCCCACTATTTGCTTGCAAATTTCATGATTTCCTTGTTTTTAATTGCTGAGTAATATTCCATTGTGTAAATGTACCACAATTTCCCTTCCCATTCCTCCACTGAGGGACATCTGGGTTGTTTCCAGGTTCTGGCTATTACAAATAAAGCTGCTATGAACATGGTTGAGCAAATGTCCTTGTTGTATACTTGAGATCTTTTTGATATATACCTAGCAGTGGTATAGCTGGATTGTGAGGAATCACTATTCCTAAATGTCTGAAAAAGCACCAGAATGATTTCCAAAGTGGTTTTACAAGTTTATATTCCCACCAGTAATGGAGGAGGGTTCCTCTTTCTCCACAACCTCTCCAGCATGTGTTGTCACCTGAGTTTTTAATCTTAGCCATTCTGATGGGCGTTAGGTGAAATCTCAGGGTCATTTTGATTTGCATTTCCCTGAATTAATGTTTTAGCTCATTATTTCAGGTTCTATTTGTGCAGCTAAATAAGGTACCATTTAAATGTTTATAAAGCATGTATGAGACAATTCTGATTTATTAAAACCCTCATGGTTATAAGCATTTTAAAAAGCCATTTTCATCTCTATGAAATAGAGATAAGAAGCTGATATCTATCTTCAATTTAAATACATTTGTTTTTCTTATTACAGAGCAACTTACATGATATTACAAATATGCCTAAATATTTAGGAATTAAATATTAATTAGTATCTGAAAAATCAGAATGAACCTTTATGTAAACATTTTACAATTTAAAGTACACCCCAATGTAATACCAAATATAGCACTGAATCTAGTGGAATAATACTGGGAAAATTAGGAGATAAATATAATTAAAACTATATATCATTTTATATAATTAGATAATCAAACTATTAACATTTCTGTAGTCATGTTTTAAGATGTTCATTATCACTGACAGTGTTGATCAGAAAATTAAAGTACAAAAATTAAAGTACATAATAAATGATAATTTTATAAATTTGCATAAAGTTTATCTCAGTCTTAGGGATTAAAAAAGGTAATAGCTCAATGTATCTGAAAAAATTCTCTTTAATAAAGTGATGGTAGATTTTTAGGGTAATTAATTTGCTATTTTTCTTTCATACCTGTCTAATTTAGATATTTACTGAGTCACAAAAATCGTCAAGCTATTAAAATTATTAGAAGTTTTTTTGTAGTGGCTTTTTATTCCCATTCTTAATTATTGCATAAAAATCTATAAAGAAAGTTAAAAGAGAATGTAAATTAATTAAGAATATCACCATACCATTTTCTCTCCCTTTAACATTGGAATCCAGTATGAATCTTGTAGTAAGACAGTAATTATGCTTAATTTATTTCCCTGGTTATATCGGGCTCTAGGAATTTTTTATTTTTATGTGCAAAGATGTTTGGGAAGTCATTTAATGTTAGATAGTTGTTAAAAATTTTTAAATGATGCTTACTGTTAAAAATAATACCCTTTATTTTTCTCAGTCTATATTTTTTGATTCTTTATTTAAAGTTACTTTGGTAAATATATTTATCATTTTTTTTTTCTTTTCCATATCTTCCAGGTCCTTAGCACCTCTCTACCCGTAAAATTCCATGTTCTTTGTCTCTCTCTTTCAAAACAAATAACAAAAAAGTAATAAAGATACAGAAGTGAAAGTCAAAACAGAAATAAGACAAAAAAAAAAACTGCCAAAAAAATAAAACAAAGTGAAACAAAAGTAAACAAACAAAAGCAGGAAGTTTGTGTTGTGTAGGCCAGCTGCTCCTGGGCGTGGGTCTGGTGGAGAGTGTGGTTCTTCTACCCAATGGCATGCCTTTGACGAAAACTAATTTTCCCATTGCCACAGGTTCCAATTGCTAGCACCTCCTCTCTAAGAGATTGGACCACTTCTCTTCTTCATTGCTTGGGGCCCTTCCTAGCTTAACCTTCTTATGTAAGATAAGTGCATGCTGCCCTAGTCCCTGTGAGTTCCTATGTGTGTTAGCTCTGTTGTGTTTGACACACGCGGTTTCATTGGAATCATCCGTCAAGTCTGACTCTTACAATATTTCTGCCCCTTCTTCTGCATAGATCCCCGAGCCTTAAAGGAAGGAGTAAGAGGAGGACATTTCTTTTAGGAGGGACTGCTCCAAAGTCTCTCACTCTGTGCACTTTGTCCAGTTGTGAGTGTTTGTGTTAACTCCCATCTACTTCACAAAGCTTCTTTGATGTGGATCGACTATGGCTCTGCCTCTTAATGACATTTTCACTCTTCTGATTTTACTTTTAATTTTTAATCTTGAACAGCTCAATAAGTTCATAGCTTTATTCTAACAATAACATAAATTTGTACGAAAACAATAATCATGTTGGCAGAAGCTGAGAGACGGCTAGAAAGTACAACATACATCCCATAAGAGAGTTGAAATTCTTTTGGATTTTAGACTATTCATGTTTCCTAAATCATATTCAATTTGATCCTCAGTGGTGGGGTACTGTTCTTGTACATGGTGTTGTGGCTAATGAAAAGACAATAAAGATGATGCAGTTTCTTTCTTCAACAACTTAAAAATAGTTCTCATTTTTATAGCTACTTTGCCTCTTGAATTAGAAAATTAATCCCACTGGAAAAAAAAATTCTTTTTCAAAAGCTTGCTTAATCCAAAGGACTGAGGGTGTTTAGTATAGTTTTTTTCTTCGTTATAAACTATGAATCATTGGGTAAAATTGAATTCTTCAGCCAAAAATTAAAAGTTGAGCTACAGATGCATTTAGTCGAAGTTGTACGAAATATCTTAATCTTCCCAACAAATCAAAAGTAAATGTTTGGATAATTTTGGGGTTTGGCTCAAAACAAGGTACATGGGAAAAATCCTCATCTCACAGACATCAGCTGCTTTCCAAGGCTTCTTGCAGGGCAAACATGGAACAGACACAAGGAACCAAGTTCCAAGTTTTAAACTCCTTTCGATGTTGGAAATGAGTTTTCAATACTCAGTGGGTTGTATGGTAAAGTGGTTTAATAAGCTTCTTTAATATCAGTTTCCTTTATTTGGAAAATTCAGAAGCAAGTGAAGTAAGAAAGGAGTAAGATATATAGAATGTGACCTCTCTACAATACAGTAAGAAACTTGAAATGAACAGATGTCTTTTTCAATTAAATTTTTATTTTTTTATATTAATTACAGGTTATTTACTTTGTATCCCAGCTGTAGCCCCCTCCTTCATTCCCTCCCAATCCTACTCTCCCTCCCTCATCTCCTCCTTGCCCCTCTCTAATCCACTGATGGGAGGGTCCTCCTCCCTTCCATCTGACCCTAGCTTATCAGGTCTCATCAGGACTGGCTGCAATGTCCTCCTCTGTGGCCTAGCTAGGCTGCTCCTCCCAAGGGGAGGGGGAGGTCAAAGAGCTAGCCACTGAGTTCATGTCAGAGACAGTTCCTCCTACTAGGGAACCCACTTGGATACTGAGCTGCCATATGCTACATCCGAGCAAGGTTTCTAGGTTATATCCATACATGGTCCTTGGTTGGAGGATCAGTCTCAGACAAGCCCCTGTGCCCAGATACATTTGGTCCTTGTGAAGAAGCAGTGGACAGAACATTGTTGTTCTGTGCATAAGGAATACAGCAAAGGGCAATCAGATATAGATGGCTCATTCCCTGAGAAAGCTGTGGGTTTGAATGTGTACTGGACTGTCATTCAATTTACTGGCAATTCCTCCTACAGCTTCAGCTCAGGACTGGGCTGTGGATTCAAGTTCTAAATGTTACTTCTCTTGTTCTTCACTCTTTAGTGATTCTTGGAAAGCACTCTTAGCTTCTCTATAGCCCCTTCCCAACTAAGACATTCATACACTGCAAAATTATATATCACTAAGCATGCCAACCTGAAAATCAGTTACCTGAATTCCTGGCTGCTTTATCAGCCAAACCAAATTGAGAACAAACAACATCAACTTCTTTTGGCATTACTTTGGCATCTGCAAAACATAGGTTGGACAGTTGATTTCAAATTGTTGGCTTAAACTTAGTCTGATTAGCCTGCGGTTCTCCGTGCTTTCCCATGTTTTAAGTGGGGTTTGCTCTGTTTATAAAGCTTTTCATTTTAAATATATGTTTCGTTAGTTCCTTGAGAATTTCCTATAATGAATTTTGATAATTTTCACTTTCCTCCTCCATTATACAGCTTTCCTGATGATACTGAGAAAAATTCATAACTGATATAAAATATATGGCTTTTGAAATGGACAGAAGACTAAATGCAAATTTGAGAAAAAAATAATTATTCTGAATTCATATAACTTCCTCAATAAACTATGAGTATCTCTATGTTTTTTATCAAAAAGAATTTTTTATATATTTAGAAATTAGATACAGCATGTAAAATGTGTACATTCTTTAACAAGTTCCTGACTGATAAAATGCATAATTTAGTACTAGTAACTACAAATAACATATTCAGTGTTTGTTAGATTAACTAATAAGTTGCAAAATACAAAATCATTCTTAAAGCTTACCAACTCGGAGAGCTTATAAGTATTTTCAGATTTTTTTTCTATAAAATCTCTTACTTTGCTCTAATTTTACTTACTTTTAAAGGTTTCTCTTTCTTTCTTTCTTTCTTTCTTTCTTTCTTTGTTTCTTTCTCTCTCCCTCTCTCTTTATTTTTTTCTCTCTCTCTTTCTTTCTCTTTGCATGTGTGTATGTATGCATTATGTCTCTGTGTGCCTGTGTATATGCCTGTGTATGTGTGTGTGGAGGCCAGAAGAGACTTTCAGATCCTCTGAAGCTAGAATTGGTCATGAGCTCCCCAAACTGGATGGTAGAAATAAACTCAGGTCCTCTGCAAAAGCATCAAGCACTCTTGAGTATGCTGTCACCTTCCCAGCCCAGACCCATAAATTATCTTAGGTGATTTTTTCCCCTGAGGAAAAGAAAAGCTGTATGCATGATACCTGTTTTTAACAGGAATTTTATATAAATGAATGGAACTAGGCTACCCTTAGGTTATAGAAATCCATTCCAAGGTCTTCATGTGTAAATTTGCTTGTTAACAATTTAATGAGTATTAGCTGCTGCAGCACACTGATAAATAATGACATGAAGATAAGTAAGACAACATGCCTGCACTTAAATCTCTCATCATTTGGCCTTATTCATCATGACATTTAGAATAGGCTACATAATTATTTGTAAGTTTAAATCCATACTTAACCATTATCTGATTACAATTCAAATTATGCCAATAAGTTCTGCCATCATTCCTATGGCAAATTCTGTTACATTTAAACCCAAGTAATTTTCAGTTAGTTAAAATCACATCAATTACTAAAATGATGTTTTGAATACTTCAGGGATCCTGCCTGGCTGTGAGATTAAACCAGCTATTGTCATGAATGATTTCTACACAGTTAAGCAAGGGTTTTTTTTTTTTTTTATGTAGTGTTTATTCAACTTATAGTAATGAAAACTGCTACCGTACTTGATTTCCAAGTATTAAAAGCCTCACAAACGAACACTGCTCAAGTCCTTCAGTGCTTGTGAAAGAAGAGGAAATAATAGTGATCTGGGAAAGCTTTAAGTAGGAGGAGAAGTTTGAACTGTGTACTGAGGGATGAGCAGCCTTCCCAGGTTCCCTATAGCTCCCTGGATTGAGGAAGAGAGGACACGGAGGACGGTGAATGTTAAAGGAAGAGGTAAAGCAAGGTAAGGAGAGCATGTAGGGGTGATGTAAGTGCATTTGGGGAAGTGTTACCATTAACAAAAAGAAAGAACCATGATACTAGAACGTCATATGAAGAGACCTGATTATACAGATGCTATCCATCCTGTGAAAGCCTCAAAGAGACTTTGGGATCTTACCTAGTTTCAAGAATGGAGTGACTCTGCAGGTGTGTGTATATGCATGATTGTATGTGTGTTTGCATGATCACATGTGTGCCAAACTCAGTAATGTATGCTAGCTTCCATTTTTGTAACAGGCTACGAAACAGATCTTTTGAAGCATAACAACAAATATGAATTGTGCTGGCCCAAGGGCTCTGAAAACCAGCAGCTGTGAAATGAAGTTCCAGTACAGTCCTTCTTAGCTGGAAGAAAAACAACTGTTGATGGGGGTAGTCTGGTCATCTTCTTCAGATGTTTGGAAAGCTTTATCTGCATATAAGCTTTTTCTGTGCTGAACTGTTGTGAGTAGTGAAAACTAGATGCCCTACCCCAATTACTTCTGTTCATGGTGCTATCAAGGGAGTAAAGAAAACTTACCCATTGGATACTTTTGCTAGCTTCCCTGCCAATCAAGGTAGATGAATCATTGATGAACACACACACACACATCACATGTGCGTATCTCTGACTGCTGACTGAGTGACGTTTCATGCAACACATGATTAGCATTTGCATGAAGAAGGTTTCACCTGGTTCCATCTGGAGGCTTTGAATCCATCTGCAGTTAACATCGCCGGGATATGAAGTTGAGTTTCTCTTACTTTTGAGGTTATATGTGGATAGTAAAGGATGTTCTGAGCTCTGCTTTGTAAATTTTTGTCGCAACAATAGACGATAAGTCACTTAAGTAAACTATGAAAAGAACAGATAGCATTAGGAAGGTGGTAGTGGTTTCTGTTTTCTTTTTCTTTTTGTTTTTGATGAAGAAGCTAACTTTATATCACTCAGTAATTATTCAGTATCACCTTGTGTTTTGTCTCACTCTATGACCTATTTTTCTATGTACTGATATGAATATAAATGACCTGTTGACATACCATTTATTGACGTACCTCCTCTCATAATTCCCCGGAAAACAAAAAACACGTTCAAGCTGCTGACAGAAATTGGTTCATGGCTACACAGTTGAATAAATATATCTTTTTTACTTATTAAAAAAAAGGAGTGGAGTGACTTCACTGGTTTTCTGCTACAGGTGGAACCGTATTGAATCAGGAAAGGAGATATTTCGGTGAGAAAAGTGGCGGAAGCATTTAGGTAATCACCTAGTACATGTGTGAAATATATCATGTGTTGTGAGAAGTTGAAGGAAACTGCTAACATTATGAAGATTGTTTTCAATATATTTTTTAAATGAGCAAGAATTATTATTTTATTTCATAATCCCAATACATTATTTTAAAGAAACACATGCATATTGTCTTCAACGTGCTTTTTTCTTTTTAATCCTGGAACATTCTGTTTTTTAATTACATTTATTTACATTAATTACGTCTTATTAGCTTTGCATACCAGCTGTAACCCCCTCCTTCATTTGCTCCCAGTCCCACCCTCCCTCTCTAATCTCCTCCCATGCTGCTCTAGAAGTCCACCAATAGGGGAGGGTCCACCTCCCCTTCCATCTGACCCTAGCTTATCAGGTCTCATCAGGACTGGCTGCAATGTTCTCCTCTGTGCTCCTCCCTCAAGGTTGGGGGTGGTCAAAGAGCCAGCCACTGAGTTCATGTCAGAGACAGTCCCTGTTCCCTTCGCTAGGGAACCCACTTGGATACTGAGCTGCCACGGGCTACATCTACGCAGGGGTTCTAGGTTATATCCATGCATGGTCCTTGGTTGGAGAATCAGTCTCAGAAAAGACCCCTGGGCCCAGATTTTTTGGTTCTGTTGCTCAGCTTGTGGAGCTCCTGTCCCCTCCATGTCTTACTATCTCCACCTTCTTTCATAAGATTCCCTGCACTCTGCCCAAAGTTTGTTTATGAGTCTCAGCATCTGTTTTGATACACTGCTAGGTAGTCTTTCAGCGGCCCTCAGTGGTAGGTTCCTGTTGTGTTTCTTGCTTTCTCCTTCTTCCAAAGCTGAAATCACACATAAATTCCAACACCTTAATAGTGGGGGACTTCAACACCCCACTCACACCAAGGGACAGATCTTCCAGACAGAAGCTAAACAGGGAAACAAGAGCACTTACAGAGGCCCTAAATCAAATGTACTTAATAGATGTCTACAGAACTTTTTACCCAAATTGAAAAGAGTATACATTGGAACATTCTCATTTATCTTTGTAAAATTAAGATAGGACATTGTGTGAAATATTCCTTGTTCTTCTAGATAATCGTACTTCAACCTCTTGACAAGGAGTTTGATTATATATGTACTAATAAATAGAAAGTGGATAGTGGATATGAACCAAAGAATATTTCCGATTCAAGTGTATATTTCTGAATAAGCTTGAATTAAACAAATTAGGTATTTATTTTATAAACTCAATGTTCTTGTTAAGCATATGTAAATAAAGTCCAATTTCTATTTTAAAGGGATCTTCTGTACAAGTAACTACTCTTTTGTGGTTTTAAGGATGTGTGGGGGAGGGGAGGCTTGTGTATGTGTTTATGGGAGATAGTGGTGCATGTGCATGAATATGTATATGGAATATGTGTATGAAGGTTATTGAACAACAATGAGTGTAATTCCTCAGGTTCTTTCCACCTTTTGTTTCAAACAGGGTCTTTCATTGGTTTTGAACTTCTCCAAGTAGGTAAGGTTATCTGGCCAGGAAGCCCCAAGGATCTACCTGTCTTCAGCTTCCACTCTGCCTTGTATGAGCATACCTGGTTTAAAAAACACACTGGCAGTCTTACCAGGCCACAGAGGAAGACTGTGCAGCCAGTCTTGATGAGGCCTGATAGGCTAAGGTCAGATGGAAGGGAGGAGGACCTCCTCTATCAGTGGACTAGGGGAGGGGCATGGGAAGGTGAGTTTGGGAGGGGGGCAAGGGAGGGAGCTACAGCTGAGATACAAAATGAATACATTATAATTAGTAAAAAACAAATTAATTAAAAAATACTGGCTTTTGAGAGTATTGTAAAACATGGTTAGATCATATTTATCCAACATTATCTCTTTTCTGTTTTCCCTCCTGGCTTTGGATTAACACATGTGAATATTGGTGATTGCGATGACCATGACTTATTCAGCATTTGAAGTCTTCATCACATCTTAGGATCATGGCGGTGTCAGCAAACAGAGAAGATTTCAAATATAGAAGCTGGTATGTGTCCATCATGGCTTCTCTTAACTTGTGGTGGTTGTAAGAAACTGCAGACTTCAGGTATTTGTTATTTTATTTCTTTATGGCTTCCTGCCAAATTCAGATGGAGGCACCATTTCTTATGACTTATTACCAAGACTATTATTAGTGGGGGCGAGAATCTGAACACCCAGTATTGGTATGTGTGCCTGCTTGTAAAACTGCTTTACCGCTTAGGAGAAAATCATTTACTTTGATTAAAGAAAGCAGGTTAAATGTAGACTTCTTTTTGACAAGTTAATTTTAAACCCATTTTAAAATTATTTCAAGGTCATGACATTTTTTTCAAGCAATTAAACTAATGAAGTAGTAGGTGAAAATATACTCACAGGAAGCTGGTCTTAAATGAAAAAAAATTGTGTTTTGCTATTCTTTTTAGGTAAAGTTATTATTTTGTTAAGGATTTTGTTTTGTTCTTTTGGTTTTCTTTTTCTTTCTTTTTGTTTGTTTGTTTGTTTTGATTTTGGTTTTACAGGGGAGGGAACACTGGTAAATAGGTAAAGCACCTAAAGCCCCGTGAAGCTCCCGTTCTGCCTGGAGGACTCCTACCTCGGAACTGCTCAGATGTTCTGTCAGAATCCCACATATATTTTGTTCACATACTCTCTCAGCTTGCAACCCTTATTGTGTGTTCTCGTGATAAATTGGTTTAAAATATATCAGATAAGTATTTTGAGAACTATTCTGTGTTTTCACAGAACTCTTTGGCAGTTGTACAGGCATCACCTCAAAACATGCATTCTTTGTACATCATGTATGGTTCTTTGAAATAAAACAATTGCCAAGTATATCAGAGCTCAATGAAGAAAAGAAATAAAAGTCAACAAATTTTAAACTTTGTTGGGATAAACTAATATTCAAGTAAAAAAAATGTTTGCAACAGCTACTGCTTAAAAGCAGCACTCCTAGATTATAATCTAGAATATTACAAACTAATAAAATATTCTTCACTTTTTTTTTTCTCAGAGCAGATGGGAACTCTCACTGTCCCTAGGTTTCCAACACTCTTTTTCCCTTCCCAAATTAGTTCACTCTGCACTCTTTTTTTTTCCTAGGGCATGATGCCTTTCTAATTTCTCTCCTTCCCCCTGGGTTGTTTTCCTGTTCTGTCTTATTTTCTCATGTGCCTAAGGGAATCTTTCAACAAATCTCAGAACGGCCAGGTAGTCCAAGAACAATACTCACCTTTGTTTCCACAAACTCCATCCTCCATCCAAACAGTCAGTCCTAAAATATGTTGAAGTTCAGGTTTATGAGTGTTACTGGAGGGGAAAAGGGAGAAGGAAGATTTGCCAGGGAGATTTCATAGGCACACAGAGCAGGAGGGCAGGCAGGGGATGGGGAACCAGCTGGGTCTTCTTGCCCCCCTCTGTTCTTTAAGGGCCTGGCCCTTGTTTCCTTGATTCTAACTGCTGAGTACTTCGTTCAACAGTCACACCGTCTCCAGTTTATTTCATGTGTTTGTCCAAACGTCTAACCTTGTTTTTGTGCCAAGACTTTGACATCCAAAGCTGCCTGAAATAGATGCAAAGAAAAAAAAAGAGTTGTGATTCTTTTTCTCTCTTTTAAGAAAAAAATTAAAATTATTTATTCACTTTATATTGTGATTGTAGCCTCCTCTCTTGTCTACTCCAGTTCCCACCTGCTTGCTCTTCTTCTACTTCCCATTCCCCTCCTCTAGTTCACAGAAAGGGGAGAGCCCTCCTCCCCTATCATCTGACCCTAACCTATCAAGTCTCATCAGGAGTGCCTGCATTCTCTTCCTCTGTGACCTGACAAGGCCTCCTGCCCCTGATGAGAGTGGTGGAAGTGATCAGAGTGTGCAATAGAGTTCATGTCAGACAGCCCTTATGTAAGAGTGTGGGAATAGAAAGACTTAGAGGGACAGAAACTCTATAAAAAGATGAACAAAGCCAACAAATCTGGGCTTAGGGGTCCTGCAGAGACTGATGCACCAAGGACCATGCATGGAGAGGACCTACATCCCCTGCTCAGATGTAGCCGATAGGATGTTCAGTCTCCATGTGGGTCCCCTAGTAAGAGTTGTACTTTATTTCTATTATTATTATTATTATTAATTCAATTTGTATCTCAGTTGTACCCTCCTCTCTCATCTTCTCCTGGTCCAACCTTTCCTAAGTCTTCCTCCCTTATCCCTCTTCCTTAGTCCACTCATAGAGGATGTCCTCCTTCCCTTCCCTCTGACCCTAGCCTATTAGGCACCATCAGGACTATTTGGATCCTCTTCCTCTGTGAGCTGGCTAGTTCACCCCACCAGCGAGAAGTGATCAAGGAGCAGGAAACCGACTTCATGTCAGAGACGATCTCGTCTCTCCTTACTAGGACACCCACATGGCAATTGAGTTGTCTATGGGCTACATCTGAGCAGGGGGTCTAAGTCCTCTCTATGCATGGTCTTAGGTTGATGCATCTGCAGTGACCCCTGAGCCCTGTTTTTGGTTTTGTTTTTATTTATTTTTGTTTGTTTGTTTATTTTTGTGTTTTGCCTTTGTTGATCTCTTTGTGTGGCTCCTGTCGCCTCTGGGTCTCTTTATATCTCCCTTCTGCCATAAGACTCGCTGCCTATGTGCATAGCAGCTTTATTCATAATAGGCAAAATACAGAAATAACTTAGATGTCCCTCTACAGAAGAATGGATACAGAAATTGTGGTACATTTACGCAAAGGAATACTACTTAGCTATTAAAAACAAGGAAATCAAGAAATTTGCAGGCAAATGGATGGAATGAGAAAAGATCATCCTGAGTGAGGTGACCCGGAAGGAGAAAAACACATATGGTAAATGCTCACTCATAAGCGGATGTCAGTCATATAATATAGGATAAACATACTAAAATCTACAGACCTAAAGAAGCTAAAAAAACAAGGAGGACCCTAGGGAAGATACTTAATTCTCATTCAGAAGGGAAAACAGGATAGACTCTGGAAGCAATAGAAGAGAGGGAACAGGATGGGAGCCTACCACAGATGTCCTGTGAAAGACTCCACCCAGGAGAGGATGGAAGCAGATGCAGAAAACAACAACAACAACAACAAAACAAACAAATAAACAAAAACCCCACTGTGAGCAGAAAGTCAGGTCACGAATGCCTTCCACATTTACTTTTGTGTTTCTGAACTCTCTCCTGCACAGTGTCTCCCTCTGACGTCTTCCTAGCTAGTGTCCTTTGTGGGGACAGGAAGGATTTTGTTTTGTTTTGATTGTTTGGTTCCAAGCCCCACATCATTTCATGCTTCTCTAATGAGAAACATACTGAGAAGACACAGCATTTGTCCCAGTGTGTCAGATCTTCATGATGCATTTTCCACACTAGAGATAGGCTGATGCCAGGGATTAACTCTTCTCATTTATCTGTAACTTTTTAGCTCTGAACACAAAGCTCTTAGCACACAAAATGTCCTATAAATTTTAATTGGATTGACTAGGACTGTCATTTGTGCTCTGGTGGGAGATGAAGATAATAGAAAGTCCAAATCCATCATGTTACTCTTTCATTTAAATTCGAATTTCCTTAAATAATTCTCATTAGGTCCTCAAGACAGATATAGTGCTAAAAACCTATTCTTGGAAGTGAGGCAGGGACTATAAATGTCAGTGGTCAACAGAGGATGCCATCTCCCAGTCTGTGAAAAGAGGGAAGAAGTTCTATAAAAAAAAAATTGGTACAGATCAAAGGCTTCATGTACTGACACAGTGAAAAAAGGACCTGTATTTAGAAGAGACATTTGAGACAGGCCAGTGCCTCACAATAGAAGAATAAGTCAAAGAGTGGGGTCTTATCCCAGCTGTTCCATGCCATATTCCACAGTGAAGCATGTGATTTCCCTCTAAATTATTTTTATGTAACTTGAGATTCTAACTGTAAGAACACCAAGTTATGATCTATTGGATGGTATTTTCTACCAAGTAGGTCTAACACCTGGCTTAGCTGAACACAATCCAGGACTTTGTTTCCATTATATTTTTTTCTGGTTGAGGGGGAAAAAAACAAAACAATGAAGTTTAAATTGGTACTTAGAAAATAAGGTAAATTCCAATATTAATTTCTGCCCTTTGTAATTTTTATATAACTACCAAAATTAACTAAAGACATTTTATCCTAAGAATATATCTTTTTTAAAAATATGTATTTATTTATTTTTTATTTTTTTTTCTTATCAGTTACATTTTATTAACTCTGTATCCCAGCTATATCCTGCTCCCTCATTCCCTCCCACTCCCACCCTTCCTTCCTTATCTCCACCCTGCCCCTTTCCAAGTCCACTGATAGGGGGGGACCTCCTCCCCATTCATCCGATCCTGTTTTATCAGGTATCTTCAGGTCTGGCTGCAAAGCCCTCCTCTGTGGCCTAACAGGACTGCTCCTCCCTTGGGGGGTGGGGAGGTCAAAGAGCCAGCCATTGAGTTCCTGTTAGAAATAGTCCTTGTTCCCCTCACTATGGGAAACCAATTGGTTACTGAGTTACCACAGGCTACATCCAAGCAGAGGTTCTAGGTTATATCCATACATGGTCCTTGGTTGAATATCAGTCTCAGAAAAGACCCTGTGCCCAGATATATTTGGTCCTTGTGGAGCTCCTATCCTTTCCCCATCATACTAACTCCCCTTCTTTCATATGATTCCCTATACTCTGCCAAAGGTTTGGTTATAAGTCTTTGTATCTGCTTTGAAAACACTGCTAGTTAGAGTCTTTCAGATGCCTTCAGTAGATTCCTGTCATACGTTCAATGCACATCCCATCTGTCTATAAGAATATATCTTATTCAAGTTGTTCTTAATCATTTGGCATTTTCACAACATTCTAAAGCAAAACTCTGTGAGTTACCTAAATTATGCTAGAGAGCTTATAGCAGAGCCGGTTCTCAGCAACACTCATGTACCAAAACTACAAGTATGCTCTGTGAGTAGCTTTATTATTACAACTTGGCAATTACAATCCTACTGGTCATTTATCACATGTTTTAGTTGTCCATAGAGGGCCTTCAAAATCTGTAACATATATCAATATGATGACAATGATGTTCTTTGCTAGAGGAAAGTATAAATTAATACCCACCATAATTTTGTGTCAGAAGGTCTTTCTCAGTGTTTTGTTTATTATTCATAGTTTCTGCCTATAGCACAAGAACAATAGAAACATAATAAATATAATTTGTTTCTTGAATTATTTGAGATTGGGATTTTTCGGGAAATTTGATGCAGAAGGTTCTTTATGCATATTTTAGGGCAGAAACTGAAAGGCCCACTAAGAGAGCTGTAATGATAGACTATATTTTGGCTGTTGATAATTTACACCAAAGACACTTTGACATAAAGAAAATCCCACTCACTTTGCATGCATTCTAAACAGTCTGTATAGGAAAATATACTGACTGTTTGCAGACATTCCAAGTTCATTATAGCGACACTGAAAATTTAGCTGAATGATTGTGAATTTTTGGTACCGAAGAATTCTTCTATATTCTAATTTAAAGAATTGTCTTTTATTTTTTCATTAGTTACAGTTTATTCACTTTGTATCCTAGCTGTAGCCCCTTCCTCCATCTCCTCCCAACCCGACCCTCCCTACCTCTTCTTCTCCTATGCCCCTCCCCCAGTCTAATGATATGGGAGGTCAGGTATGCAGCTGTGTTGCCTGTATGTATGTTTGTGTATTATGGGCACAGTACAACAGTGCCTTCGGAGGCCAGAAGAGTGTGTGGGATGGATTCCCCTAGTACTGGAGCTATAGAAGGTTGAGAGATGCCATGTAGATGCTGGGAACTGAATCCAGGTCCTTTGCAAGAGTAGCAAGTTCTCTTAACCCCCTAGGCATCCGGCCCCAATTTAAAGTTCTTACACATCTAGTTTTCTAAAATCAACTGAGTGGGGCATTGAACCAACTATTTCAAATATCATTACCACCCCCAAAAGCTCTTATAGCTAGGCAGAAAGTTTATCTGAAGTGACTGCTGAAGGAATTGTTTTTCCGTCCCTACATTCTGCTCTTCCGTGGAGTTTTCCTTTTAAACATAGCACACTTACCAACTACGTGTTATGACCCAAACCTGTTGGAGAGTAAGGCAAAACAATTGCCATGAGTCCAACAGGGACTATAAGCTGAGACCGTATCTCAAAACAAAGACAAGAAACAAAACATATGCTACCTAATACATATTTTTTAAGTGATTGATTCAAAGTTCTTTTTATCTAAAGATATAAATATTTTCTCCTTGAGACATTTCTTTAGATGTACACTTAAAAAGTGTTTGGGAATTGAAGAGTGTGTGTGTGTGTCTGTGGTGTGTGTGGGGGGGTGAGTGTGTGTTTATAACTAATAAACTAAACAAATCCAATTGGTTCTGTATAGCACTCTTTGAGTATTTATATGCCTGAGTACTAAAAGAAAATCTGAGGTCATTCAGCATTTCTGATTGGCAGACAGGTTGGCGATCAGGTTGCCTGTTCTTTCAGACATTTCTTTTAATTACTTTGAAAGCAAACACAGTTCCCTTTTGAGCTGTGTACCTTCAATTAGCGAGATAACAGGAGAGTGTTTACAGGACATTAGCTGCTGTTCAGCGACAGCAAGCAAAATGCAGAAGTTACACCTAGAATTGGTTTTCAGATACAAACTGAGCGCAAGAGCGGAAGAGTGAGGTGCATTGAAGGAATAAAGGGATTTGGTTCCCTTCACAGGCTTTCCTCAGAGTGTGCCTTAACTTTGCTTTGTTATAGAAGCCTCCCTTCCCTCAGCCCATTCTTGATTTATGTTACAAGAGTGGTAACATTCCCAAAGAAGGCATTTTTCTCCTCTCAATAGCATGGCCTGAAAATAACTGATAATTTTGTATTATTCAAACATGCAAATGAATATTCTCAATTAACACATTGGTTTGTGGTTTATAGTTCATCAGGAGATACCATGAGAAATGTTTCCTGGTAATATCACTTTTCTAAAAAATAATATTTGAACCATTTTCAGCTATAATTAGACATGTACATTACTTACCAAGGTCAAAACAAAATTTAAAGAGACCAGAGATCAGTTTTTCGTTTTGATGATGTCACTTGTGCGACACCCTTTGAGTAAGGCACACACTGTTTCAATGGGGTATGCAGTCCAGACAAAGACCAACTAAACAGATAGGAGCGACAAGTGTTCTGTTGCATAATAGCTATGTAAGTATTGATCACTACGCTGCCTGAGTGAGCCTGAGCCTCCTCAATATTTTTTATTTTATTTTATCATGAATGGCTTATGTTCTGTCACTGGTAAGAACTGTAATTGTCAAAGAAATTGTTGCTGATGATCTTAGAAGCCATGTGAAAACAGAGTAGATTTTAAATTGGGTCTTGACATTCATTTTACAGTTAAAAAACCATCATGGGTGTGAGGTTGAGAGGGGATGAGGGAGAGGGCTACAGCTGGGATATACAATGAATAATTTGTAATTAACAAAAAATAAATTAACATAAAAAAACCATCATGGTCAAGCAAATCACTGTCAGAAGTCATATAAAGCACCCAAATGCACCCTGCATGCGATAGGTGTAGAAAAAAAATGTCAGCCTTCTGCTACTGTGGAGAAAGAAGACATAAGGCTGACCTTTCATATGGGCCTCCCTGACACTCCGTTCTGATTCTACTACAAGAACGTCCCTGAGACACGTGAATCAGCATATTTTTAATCAAAGGTATATATCACTCTTCATTCAATCTTCAGTTTTCTGCTTTATTGTGCATTGGAGAAATTGATAAGCTATACCCTAGATTTAATTCCAATGACATTTAGAAGCCCCCGTGATGAATTCTATTTTTTTCATGAGATAATCCTTCCACATCCATTCTCTGATATATTATTCCTGGTAGATAAGAAGTGGCAGGAGCCCAAGAATAATGATGAATTCATTTGGAAACAAAATATGCTTTATATTTTCAAAGAAGCATTACTTGGCCTCAAAAGGGGGCAAGTCCTGTCACGTGCTGCAACTTGAGAATAATTGGAGTGCGTTCAGGTGCATAAAGGAAGTTAGTCCCGAAAACAAAGTAGTCTATGTTTCTTCTTCTGTGAGCTGACTGAAGTCATTCATTCAGAGAAGCAGAAGGCAGAGAAAACTACCAGACACTGAAGGTGGGTGGAAAGAGAGCCGTTGCTGAATGCATTTACAAGATAAAATTGTCCAGGACATCTATTTTTATAGCCATATGAATATACTTAACACTTCTCAACTGAGCCCTTAAAAAGATTGTCGATGATCACTTTTATATTACATGATTTTTGCCAACATAAAAGGGTAAAAGAGATAGTAAATTCACTGTTTTTTTTTTCATTTTAAAACATCATTACATGAAAGTTCTCACTTACAGAAATCAATAATATATGTAGATTTACTTCAGGAGAATCAGACTATCAAATAATGGTGCCTTGGACACATTCTCATCATGCAATTTTAAACTGATCTACAGAAAAGACAGTGCAGGTTACAATATAATAATTTTACCCAGACCTGGAAAAATGACAGAATTCTCAAGACTCCCTCTTTCTGTGATTAAAAAAAACCTTGAAATCCCATTATAAAGAAAATATAAGCTTAGCAAGGCATATGAAAATCTTTTATTCAGTAAATCACATCTTGTAATTATATCTGGGAAAGAAATGAAGGAAGAGGGAAAGTGTCAAGGGGAGAGAAGGTGGGAGTGGGAATGAAGGTGGAAATCAGGTCTCAATACACAGCTCTGTTCTTGAAGTGAGTCTGGAAAAATTCTTGTTATTCTCGCACAGCCTGGCACCTGAGAAACCCACACTGCAACCACACTGCAAATGACGAGCAACTTAAGAAGATAAAGCAAGAAACAAACTTCCTGAGGTCTAAATCTGGGCTCCAGAAGCCCATGTACTTCTTTCCTTAGGAATGAGAACCAGACATTTCTGATTCATGCTGCACTTTCCCCCACAGAGATGGATCCAAATGGAACTGTAGTATGTGGCAGAAAGGATTGATATAAATGTTGACTTCTGGACAGACTAAGAAGCTTGAGAAGCTACTAGGGAAGAACTAGCATGTCTCACAACACAAACACTCTATTTGCCATTACACTGGGTCTGGAATGCACATCACTGACATGAAACCTGGGGAAAAGTCTCAAGTCCATCTTTGAACATATGCCTATATTATCTGTTGGAAACACTTTAGAATAAGGACGAGGAGAATTTAAGGAAGCTGTGCCAAAAGTATGGCTGGGAATATCTGACACACTCAGACACATTTACTTCCCGGGAAGACCAACCTTGCCTATGGAAACTGCTATTCATTTTTAATTAAACTTTTATCTTTATATTAATTACAGTCCATTCACTTTGTATCCCAGCTGTAGACCCCTCCCTTCCTCCCCCAATTCCACACTCTCTTCCTCATCTCCTCCCCATTCCAAGGATCATGGCAGCTCAGGATCCAAGTGGGTACCCTAGTAAGGGGAGCAGGGACTGTTTCTGACAAAAACTCAGCGGAGGGCTCTTTCACCACCACCACCCCCTGAGGGAGGAACAGCCTTGTCAGGCCACAGAGAAGGACAGTGTGGCTAGTCCTGATAGGACCTGATATACTGGGGTCAGATGGAGTTGTGGGAGGACCTCCCCTATCGGAGGACTTGGAAACTGCAATTCTGGTTTTTTTTAAATTTTTTTTATTAATTACACTTTATTCACTTTGTATCCCCTTGTAGCTCCCTCCTTTTCCCCCTCCCATTCCCTCCCTTCCTCCCCCTTCTTCACACATGCCCCTCTCCAAGTCCACTGATATGGGAGGTCTTCTTTTCCTTCCTTCTGATCCTAGTCTATTAGGTCTCATCAGGAGTGGCTGCATTGTCTTCCTCTGTGGCCTGGTAATGCGGCTCCCCCCTCAAGGGGAGGTGATCAAAGAGCAGGTCAACCAGTTCATGTCAGAGAAAGTCCCTGTTCCTATTACTATGGAACCCACTTGGAGACTGAAATGTCATGGGCTACATATGTTCAGGGGTTCTAGGTCATCTCCATGCATGATCCTTGGTTGGAGTATCAGTCTAAGACAAGTCCCCTGTGTTCAGATTTTTTAGTTCTGTTGCTCTCCTTGTGGAGCTTCTGTCCTCTCCAGATCGTACTATTTCCCAATTCTTTCCATACAACTCCTGGGCATATATCCAAAAGAGGCTCAAGCAAACAGAAAGGACATTTGCTCAACCATGTTTGTAGCAGCTTTATTTGTAATAGTCAGAAGCTGGAAACAACCCAGATGCCCCTCAACTGAAGAATGGATGCAGAAATTGTGGTACATCTACACAATGGAATATTACTCAGCAATGAAAAATAAGGAAATCATGAAATTTGCAGGTAAATGGTGGGATCTGGAAAGGATCATCCTGAGTGAGTTGTCCCAGAAGCAAAAAGATACACATGGTATGTACTCACTCATATAGACATACAACATAGGACAAACCCACTAAAACCTGTGCATCTAAAGAAACTAAGCAAGAGAGAGGACCCTAACTAAAATGTCCAATCCCCATCCGGAAAGACAAAGAGGATGGACATCAGAAGAAGAAGAAAACAGGAAACAACCTAGGAACCTACCACAGAGGGCCTCTGAAAACCTCTGCCCTACAGACTATCAAAGCAGAAGCTGAGCCTGATGGGCAACTGTTGGGCAGAGTGAATGGAATTTTAGGTAAGAACTGGGAAATAGTAAGAGCTGGAGAGGACAGGGTCTCCACAAGGAGAGCAACAGAACAAGAAAATTTGAACACAGGGATCTTCCCAGAGACTCATACTCCAACCAAGGACTATTCATAGAGATAACCCAGAACCCCTGCACAGATGTAGCCCAGGGCAGTTCAGAGTCCAATTGGGTTACATAGTAATGTGAAGAGGGACTGCCTCTGACATAATCTGATTGGCCTGCTATTTGATCACCTCCCCCTGGAGGGGAGCAGCCTTACCGGGTCATAGTAGAGGACAAGGCAGCCACTTTTGATGTGAACTGATAGACTAAGATCAGAAAGGAGAGGAGAACCTCCCCTATCAGTGGACTTGGGGAGTGGCATGCAAGCAGAGGGAGGAGGGAGGGTGGGATTGGGAGGGGAGGAGGGAGGGGCTTATGGGGGGATGCAGAATGAATAAAGTGTAATTGATGAAAAATTTTTAAAAAAAGGGAAAAAAATAATTTAAGAACCTTAAAGGACTTTCAAAAGTGGAGGAAAACATGGAGTTAGTCAATTTACATGGAGCACGTCTCGCCCCTGGGGGCAATGGTCTCCTGAACCTACTCAGACCTCGGACTCCACCACTGCTAGTTCTAGAACTGATGCAGGATGTTCCAACGAGGGGGTTAAGGCTTCTCATAATATTTCCTATAAACCCACACCTGTTTGTTTATATCTCCCATTTTTATTCATTATTAGCCAGATAGAACCAAGTAATTGTGGTAATGATACTTCTTTTTTGCCCAATGCTGGAATGCTAGTGAATTTAGGTATGCCCTAGTTACTCGCATGCCTCGCTGGGTGCCTGTGCCCATTGATGCCCCTCATGCTATGACTCTCTTCAGACAGAAAAGGGATCTTGGAACTACAGCTACCATTGTTACTGCCATCTCATTGGCGGCTGTTGGAGCTACCACCACGGCATTAGCCATGAGTCATACTGTGCAGACTGCTCAGACGCTGAATAATCTTTTAGCCAATGTAGCTCATGCCTTAGATGTACAAAAAGGAATTAATGCTCAACTAAAAGGAGGCTTGATGGTGTTCAATCAGAGGATTGACCTCGTGCAGGAGCAAATTGATACCCTATGGCAAATCGCTCAACTTGGCTGTCAATGAAAGTATGCTGGAGTTTGTGTCACTAGCATACAATATGAGAATTTTTCCTGTGCTGCAAATCTGCCTAAACAATTGTCTAGCTATATTTTAGGTAATTGGACTGGAGAATTCGATACTACGATGGAGCAGCTGTGAGTGGCCATTGTCACGGTAAATTCTACCAGAGTGGACGCAGGACTAGCCACAGGATTATCATCATGGATTGCTGCAGCCATGAATCATCTGAAGGAATGGGCGGGCATGGGAGTGTTAGCAGGCCTTCTGGTGTTGGTCTCCTTGGTTTGCCTGTGGTAAAAATGCAAGATTAGAGTCTCACAACAGAGTAATGCAGCCATGACCATTCAGGCCTTTACAGCCATTGAAGCAGGACAGTCTCCCCAAGCATGGTTGGCTACCATAAAAAGCTAAAATGTTATGCTCAGGATGTGAGGCTAAGCACTGCACTCAGGGTCAGCCGCTTTCGACCCAGAGAAGAGCATATCTGATTGCATGCGGGTTGATGCCCCAGGTCCTGCCTCTGAGAAAAAGGTATCGGACGGGTCTGATGCTCTTTGGGTGGATGACACCTAAATGAACATCAGTACAAAGTCCCAATTTATTTCTAATATCAGAGATCAGACCTCTACTCTTGCCTGATGCGTCTAAAACAAAAAGGGGGAACTGTAGAGAGCTGCGGAATGCTGTGCCTTAAAGATGGAGCTGGTTTCTGCCTTCCACCTTCCCGATGGTGAGTGCTCTCTGTCACGAACAATTCCACATTTGGCTAAGGCCGAAGATCTGGCTTGCTTCCATGTATGTGGACCTATCTGCATTGCCCACATGGCAAGCTGGGGTTGGCTACCCAGAGGCTATTTAAGCTGTGGGCTGGCTTTCCCCAGGGTCAGATGATTGTTCAAGGTTCCTGAATAAACTGCATTGAAAAAAAAAAAAGATTTCCTGCATTCTGCCCAAAGGTTGGCCATAAGTCTCAGCATCTACTTTGATAGTCTGCAAGGCAGAGCCTTTCAGAGGCTCTCTGTGGCAGGATCTTAACTTGTTCCCTGTTTTCTCCTTCTTCTTAAGTCCATCCTCTTTGCCTTTCTGGATGGGGATTGAGCATTTTAGCAAGAGTCCTCCCTCTTAATTAGTTTCTTTAGGTGTACAGATTTTAGTAGGTTTATCCTATATTATATGTTTATATGAGTGAGTATATACCATGTGTGTCTTTCTGTTTCTGGGATAGCTCACTTTGGATGATCTTTTCCAGTTCCTACCACTTACCTGCAAATTTCACGTTTTCCTTTTTTTATGGCTGAGTCGTATTCCATTTTGTAGATGTAGCACAATTTCTGTATCCATTCCTCAGTTGAGGGACATCTGAATTGGAAACTGCAATTCTTTATTCCACTGAGAACAAGAGTATTGATAATAAAGTTGACCACAAAATGTTGTTTGATGTTATGTATACAGGAATGTTGTCCAGGCAGAAAGCACATCTTTAATTTGAGAGCTATATAGCTCTGTGCATTTTTATGATGGGCACCGTATATCAGAGGATTAATACACACCCCTTTCAAACCCACGAATGATATTTTCTCTCTGATAAAAGAAAACTTTCAAATGATAGTTTGGTTGGTTTTCATTTTGATATAAAGACCTGCTGCACCTAGCTGAGAAAAAAGCCTTCATTGTACATTCTCATATTAAAGACTTACATGTTTGTTCTTGATTGCCAGAATATCTGCACTACCATAAAAATAGACTATGGCTTTGGTAGCTATTAAGTCATGACCACATCTGAGGAAAAATATTTTATGCATTTCTTACAACTAGAACTTTCATAAACTTTGCTGAGTTTATTATACACTTTACTGTATTATCCTTAAAATTATCATTTGTATTTCACATTTTTCTCATCAAATATATGTCAGCGATTCATTTGTAAAGTATTTGGTGAAATAAACATCATAGTATAGAGGAGGTGTTGTGGTTTGATCAGCTTCTTTCTACTGTAACAAACACCTGGAGCAACCAACTTTTTAAAAAATGTTTATTCTGGATCATAATATTTGAGTTTTTGGCCTACAATTGGGTAAAAGCAATGCTTTCAGGTCTCAGATTGGGAAAAGAATATCTCAGGGTAACTCATAGCATAAAACAAGTTTACTTCATGGCCATTAAACAAAAGATAGAATAGAAGGCAACTAATACTTTCAAAAACATCTCTGCAATGATTTAAAGACCCCCCCCCTTATTAGAGATTATATCATCTACATAGAGCCCCAAGTTAGGGTAATACATTGCTATATGGGCCTTTAGATAATGCTTAAGATATAAATTATACCACTTTAGTTATAGAAAATATTCTCTCTCTCTTTCTCTCTCTCTCGGGTGATAGTAAAGCTCACCTGTTATACAGGATATGTTAGTAATTATTTTTAAAATTACATAAGTTGGACTTATGGTGAAATTTAAAATGTTTTAAACCCTCAGGTTGTACATCTCTGTGGCCAATGGAACAACCAGAGCACCTAACTTGGAGTGAGAGCTGTGTACGGTATGGAGAGTGAGGAAGAGCAAGCCAAGAAAAGACACATGTTTACACACAGGCACACAGGTACCGAAGAGTTCTATCATGCATTTCTAGACTGGCTATATCCCTTGAAATTTGCATGTATCCATTCCAATTTGTGTTGCTGGAGTGGATTTTTTTTTTTGTTTTTGTTTTTGTTTTTGTAGTACTTCTGTACCTACAGGAGAAGGTTTTGCCTTTTCTAGAGAAGCTTGTTTTAGCCAGGAGCTCCACTCTGCATCATGGAGAGAAGTGGGCTCTGGCGTACTAGTTACAAGCAATGGCCTTGAGAAGGATTTATGTGGCCTGGCCTGGCCCTGTCGTTCCTTTGGTTTTAGATTGCCTGCTGATACAGAGAATAAAAGGCGAGCAGAACATGCCTTGAGCCAGTCTGAAGCTGGGAGCCAGACCAACAGCGCCCAGAGATCAGCTGACCTCAGCTGACTCTGGATGTGTGCGAGAGAATACCAGTGACTGCTGGAGAGCCCTAAATCTGAGGCTGTTTTATAGGTTAGTTTACCAGCTGGCACTGTAAGGTCTTGCTGCTGTCACTAAACACTTCCAAATCTGGTTTGGACTTTACATCTAGATATAGAAAGGCTTTCTCTTTCCTTTTTTTTCTTTTCTGTCTCCATACTTGGGCCCTGTTAACCTGAAGCAGGCTCTTGAATTCAGATAAAATTAGCTTAACCGTGTTCGTTTGCTCAGGACTTGCTGTCATAATTTAATCACACTGCTGATCTACACTATTCTTTATCAAATAGAGAAGATAATACCTCTTCATTACTCCTCATGAAATTCATTTGTTCATCGACTGGCTTGTTCAATTAATAGCTATTGAAAAACTTCTATTTTTCTAGATTGTACAAGGATGGACATGATCAAATCCTTGCTCAGAAAGACTATTAACTTATTAGAATGCATTAAAAAAATGGGGCATTACTTTCGAATATAATTAGGAATCTAATAAACGTCAGTTCTTTGCAATGCAGTTACAAATAAGGACAAGAAGAAATATTTAAGGTTTAAAAGATTTGAGGGAAGGAACAAAAGAGATGAGCATATAGTTTTAGAAGCTCAATGCTCAGTGTAACAAACACAAATAAGATTAATTTTAGATTAAAATTTCTAAGCAATAGTTACCAACACATCAAAGTTAACTTTTCTAAAAGCTGGGAGAAATGGAATTTCAGCTCCTCATATGAAGCTCTGAGAACTCGGGATCACTTCCATACTAGTGTCTTTTGTTAACAATGCATAACTTGAATCTACACACCAGGAAGGAGCCAGCAAACCTGAACTGAAAGACAGTTGCGAAAACATCTTGTCTGTACTTTTTTTTTCTTTATTATTATTATTATTAATTACTCTTTATTCATTTTGTATCCCCCCCATAAGCCTCTCCCTCCTTCCTTCCCGATCCCATCCTTCCTCTCCTTTCTGCATGCATGCCCCTCCCCAAGTCCACTGATAGGGGAGATCTTCCTCTCCTTCTTTCTGATCTTAGACTATCAGTTCTCATCAGAAGTGGCTGCATTGTCATCTTCTGTGGCCTGGTAAGGCTGCTCCCCCCTCAGGGAGAGGTGATCAAAGAGCAGGCCAATCAGATTATGTCAGAGGCAGTCCCTCTTCCCATTACTATGTAACCCACTTGGACACTGAACTGCCATGGGCTACATCAGTACAGGGGTTCTAGGTTATCTCTATGAATAGTCCTTGGTTGGAGTATGAGTCTCTGGGAAGATCCCTGTGTTCAAATTTTCTTGTTCTGTTGCTCTCCTTGTACAGTGTCAGTGAGGTAGAACAAAACGGAGTATTGAGAAATTGCTACAGATCAAATATGCATGATAACTATATGAATAAATGTGTTGGCTATTAAAGACACAGTTGACTACTCTGTAAAGTATATGATAGCATTTCATTAACTCTGATAGCCTCGTTTTAGAATTTGTTCTGGGTTTAGTAAAAGAGCATTTTTATTTTGCGGGAAACACCACCGTATTTGAGGGGAGGATATTTGTACATGAATCTGTATTCCCAAGTTTCTTCCCATCGTCTGGGTTTCTGAGAAAGGCTAGCAGGGTTTTTCACTTTTAACTCAGTTCTGATACTCACTAGAGTGTCTGTGTATATCATCAATTAAGGACTCAGTCCCACAATACTGTTTCTCCACTTCAGATACTTATCACAGTCCCAGTTTGTGACCCATATTTCAGGCTGGACAGCTATCATTGCAGGTGTTCACAACTCCTCTTTGATTTTAATGTTTTTCCAGGGCAGAACTCAAGGAAACACTATATGTATATTCATCTGTTTCTCATTAAAGGCACAGATGAGCAATCAGATAGACAAGACACATAAGGCCAGAGGGATGGGAAATTTTGTTAAAGGTGTATGTCTTCATGAGGCCACCAATCTCCAGGCACTGCCACGTGTACGGTTCTTTAGGAACTCTCTGAATTGTGTGATTCAGTAACAGTCCAAAGGATTATTCATGTAAGTGTGACAAAGAGTTATGGCATCTCCAGCCTTTCTCCCATTCCTGGAGGGCAGAGCTGAGAGCCTTCCAAACTTCTAAGCAGCTGTTGATTTCCCTCATCACTAATCCAACGACTTTCCTGGCAGATGAAGAAGAGGTACTTAAGTCCCACTGGCTATTGAGGTACCATAACCCCCACTTTTTCCTGCCAGGAAATTAGAATTTCCCCATAATCTCATCCTAGGAAAAGAAAAAGGCTGAAGCCTGGTGACAGCTACTGAAGGAGCATGTCTTCCCATAAGATATTACACAGATCTGGCAGCATAAAGTTCTCTCTGTAAAGAGAAAGAACCTAACGTTCATGTCAGCACTGGGTTCATGGACATAGGGCTGAAGATCCTTTTCCTAAAGCGGCATTTTTCACCATTAATTGTGTTTTGAATTGTCCCACTGAGGAGGAGAAGCACAACCTAACTGGTAAGCTAGGAGCTGGGTCTGACCCAAGTAACCTCAAGTGAGTGAGTGTCCCTGTATTAGAATAAAAAGACATTCTCCTAGGAGAACTCAATGTTTGTTCCTTTTATTTAGGAAATAACCAGGCTTTTCAAAGTTCTATGCCAAAATCAAGCAGGAAATGAAAATATTTATAACTTATTACAATGTTTATGTGTCCCAAATGTTTATGACATATATACATATATTTATGTACATATATATGTATATACTTGTTCATTAATGGGAAAAGAGTAAAGGAGGTGGGTAAAACTGATCGGGAAAAATATCACTACTTGGAGAATATGGGTAAATTCCTTATGAGAATCCCATTGTAAATTCCTCACATTTTTGTCTTTTTGTTGTATATTTCTGAGATTGTAATTTAATTACACAATTTCTCCCTCTCTTTTCCCACAAACAAACCCTTCTAAATACCCATCATGAATTCCTTGAATACATGGCCTCTTCTTTAACTAAGTGTTATTGCAGGCATGCATATACCTGTACAGGCACGTGAATTCCTAGAGTAGAAATATTGTGAATTTTCTGTGATTCTGAAATTATGTAAAAGCAAAAATTAAAAGCATATGATAGAAAAGAATGAGGATGGAGATGAGCTTGGACTACAACAGGGAAGTGGTGGACCTCAAACCAGTCTGCTGATGGCACGGGTACATATGGAAGTTTGCTCTCAGAAAATAATGATCAGTAGGTCCTCCTTCTGTCAGTCTTTGCAATCAACCACTACTGAAGGAATAGAGTCCCAATATTCCTAGATAAAATTAAATCTCAGATATGCTCTGTGGATTTTACCAATGTCACATTCTTGGTTTTGATATTTTATGATTATTTCAGATGTTACTACTGAGAAAAGTTGGATGAAAGTTACACGGGATCTTTCAATACATTGCTTTGAAACTTCCTATGGGTCAATATTTATTTTTAAACAAAGATGTTTTTGATTACCTTCCTAAAATACCAAGAACAATAAAAAATACTAAGAAAAAATAAAATAAAAACAGTCCAAACGTCATGGACTGACTTCATATGCTAAAAAAAATTGCCTCTAAAAAAATCAAGAATGTTTATATTTATCTAAGCAAATTTATCATAAACCTTATGAGCAATTTCTCCAATATTCCTGCTTAGGAGGAGAAAGAATCTTGTCTGAGTGAAGGTCAGCCAGGTTCCTTTGAACCTTTTTCCCAGCTAGCCTCTAGCCTGGCCTATCCAGACTGAGACAGACAGGCGTGAATACATCTTTCACAGCTCATGGCTCTGTGACTCACATGACCTTATCCTTACTTTAAATTCTTCTTTGAGAAAACCTAAATCCACCAAAATAGCTTATCCTTTTGGAAAAGACAGGACAACACTGCTCCTGTTTCTGTCTCTATGTGAAAATAGGAGCCTAAAATTCAGTAAGTGCCAGTAGGCAAAGCCAGATGGTTTTCATGGACACTCATCCTGCCTCAGCTTTCTGGAAATTTAAATTTCCCTGTCTTAAAGCTGATTTCCGTTATCTTGACTTTCACCTTATTGTAATAGTAATTTAAAATTTCTGTGCACCATTTTGTTTTGTTGACCTTTGATGAAAGTGGCATTTTGTTTTTATCCGTTCTGGCATTATAAATATTTTCCATGTATACCATGGGGTTTACATGCCCTGACTACAAGTTATACTAGGGTAATGGTGGCACAGACCTGTGCGAGTGGCCAACCAATGATTGGTCCAACTTTAGACCCATTATATAAGAGGTAGCCCATGCCTGACATAGCCTGGATGGCCCAGAATCAGAGGCTGGACAGCCCAGAGACCCAGGATGGAACCAATCATGACTGCTCCCCCACATTTAGAAATTGATGGGAAGAGATACAGAATGCAGTCAAATACTAGACAAAGCTACAGAAACTCCACAGATGGGTATAAAGGGAGAATTGAAGAAGCAAGAAGATCAAGGACACCATGAAAACACAGGCCACAGAATCAACCAATCAAGGCTCATAGGGGCTCAAAGAGACTGAAGCTACAATCACGGAGCCTGTATGGGTCTGAGCTACATGTTTATAGGTATATGTGTATATGTTATGATTTTGTAGCTTGATGCTCTTGTCGGACTCTGGAGGGTATCTTTAACTCTTGCCTACACTTTTTCTCAATTGGGTGGCCTTGTCCAGCCTTAATAGGAAGGAGGTACTTAATCTTATTGAAACTTGTTATGCCATGTCTGGGAAGCCTGCTCTATCTTTGGAAGGGGAACAGAGGTGGAGATGTGGATCTCAGAGAGAGGAGAGGTAGAGGGACAGAGAACAGTGGAGAGAGGGGAAACTGTAGGCAAGATGTAATGTGTGAGAGAAGAATTAAAAAGGAAAGAAAATCTCAATTATAATACAGCAATAGCTATTCTTCCTCTGCTGTGTGGCTGACATTCTGCATTTTTCCAATTCTGTTTTTCATGATATATATGAAAAAATGTAATCAAATATTCAACAACAATCAAGGGCATTAAACTGTTCATAGAGGACTAATGAATGGTGCTTAAAATATGAACTTACACTGACAACTTAGGACATTGTCATTCTTCCGTGTCTACCAGGTTGACCTAAAGTGAATACTTTATAGGAAACAACTACTGTTCTCAAAGTGAACTCAAAGAGAGACAAGCCTAAGCTGAATTCTAGTAGAACTGATTTAATGTTATAGTTGGCCACTGTCAGCTTTGAAAATACATCTTTCTTTTCACTGCTTTCCCCATATAGGTGGCTGATAAGAACAATATGTATTCATTTTTTGATATCAGCAAGAGCTTCCCCACACCCAGGAACCACACCCACACTCCTTCCTTCATCCACAATTAAAAACTCAAGTTTTCTGTACACGGCCTTCCTCCTTGTTTATCAATATGCTTGAGAAATTAGTTTTTATTTCCTTTTTTAAATTTAATTTTTTTTATTAATTACAATTTATTCACTTTGTATCTCCCCTGTAGCTCCCCCCTCCCCTCCCCTCCCCTCCCAATTCCACCCTCCCTCCGCACACATGCCCTTCCCCAAGTCCACTGATAGGGGAGGTCTTCCTCCCCTCCCTTCTGATCCTAGTCTATCAGGTCTCATCAGAACTAGCTGCATTGTCTTCCTCTGTGGCCTGGTAAGGCTGTTCCCTTCTCAGGGGGAGGTGATCAAAGAGCAGCCCAATCAGTTCATTTCAGAGACAGTCCCTGTTCCCATTTGGAACCCACTTGGACACTGAGCTGCCTGGGGACATCTCAGCAGGGGTTCTAAGTTAGATCCATGAATGGCCTTGGTTGGAGTATCAGTCTCACAAAAGACCCTTGTGCCCAGATATTTTGGTTCTTTTGCTCTCCTTGTGGAGCTCCTGTCCTCTCCAGGTCCCACCATCTCTCTCTTCTTTCATAGGATTCCCTTCATTCTGCTTAAAGTTTGGTTATGAGTCTCAGCATGTGCTTTGACGCACTCCTAGGTAGAGTGTTTTAGAGGCCCTCTGTGGTAGGCTCCTGTCCTGTTTCCTGTTTTCTCCTTCTTCCAATGTCCATCCTGTTTGTCTTTCTGAGTGAGTATTGATCATCTTACCCAGGGACCACTTGAGGAATTCTTATCTCCTCTCAAGATATGTCATTACTTGGTATGTTATTCATTAGTTCTTATATGCAGGCTAAATTTCGTGTGTGGGGGTCCATTGAATTTACAGAAGGTGATCATAACAATAATGAATTATTGCATGTTTAAATATAAACACACATATTTTGAAAGGGAATTTTATCTTAGTATTAAAACACAATAATTCATCTCTCAAAAGGAGCATAAAGTTAATAAATAGTGTAAACACACCAGAATTAAATATGCACATTGATTCAAATGTTTCCAACACTATCTAATAATTATAAAAGTCCGACTTTCATTTTCAAACATGAAAAGATTTAATCTAGTCTGAAAATGTGAATTGGAATATGCTTCGTGTGAAAATTAAACATCTACAAAACCACATTTGGTGTGTGTTTCTCTGGTAGCGAATGTGTTTCTTTAAGGAGCTTAAAAATGCTTATAAAAACAATATAAAATCCGTCAGTCTTCTATTATGGTCAGGTTTTATACTTTCATCCCTAATAAATATTTCACATTCATTACTGACTTTTGGCTTTGGGTGTCATGTAAAGAAAACATAAAAGCATATAACGGTGGTTATAAATTCTAGTTTTAAAAAAGCTGCTTTTATGTTACTTTGGAATAACATCTATCCTAATGAAAAGAAATAGTAAAGAAGTTAATTTTAAAATGTTAAAAATACATACTGCCAGAAGTAAAGCAAGATCTCTCAAATTCTATTTAGAAATGACAACTTTTTATATATCTGTTGGTTTGGCATTCTCATAATTATGCTTTTTCTTCTAAGAAAAATAATCAAAAAGAAGAAATCACAAAGCAAAATTTTATAGAAAATGTAGCACTTTCCTGTATTATCAGAAGATTTGTCATAAAATTTACTGTGTCATATTTAAATATTGAACTTAATAAAAAGAAATGTCGATGTCCAGAAACAATATAATAACCACATGATGAAAGTTTGCTTCTCAAAGTAGGAGGAAATTTTGGCTTTTCTTTGAGTATATGAAGTAGTAAATATGGCAACTTCTCTGTTCAATAACAAAAGCCTTAGATGACGATGCAGCGGATGGCAATGGAGTGTTTAAATTATTGCCCTCCTGTTACATGTTGAAGCACTCACATGTCTTGTCCCCCTATCAAAAAAAATTTGGCCAGATTCAATTCCTTCCCTCTGAGAGTTTATGAAAGAAAGCATCATATTCCATTCCATTGGAAGAATGGTAGACTCACATTAAAACATCCCTGAAATATTTATGAATATATTTATGAGGGTAGAAAAATAGTTAGCTATTGCTGGACGCTATTTAAAACCAACAGGCTATTACTCTTTACAACTGGTTGCAAAGTGCATCAAATATAAAGTAGATGGGAGTGATATAATCAGAAGCCTCTCATTGGACATTTATTACATAATTATAATTATGGTCTTGTTAACATATTTGAGAGTAAATTGAATAGAAGGTGTGTGAGTTCAAGAAGCGATGGTGTAGGAGAGGAAAAGTCCCATTTGAAATTCATTGCAAGAACATTAATGGTTTACACAGCTAACTCAATAGACAGAGTTTACTTTAAGCCCCCCCCCAAAAAAAAACCCTGAAAATATTTAAATTGGGTGGAGATTCAAAGGAGAAAAAAGTGGGTATAACATTTTAAAGCATAAATATCACATTCAAGGAATGGGGATATGGAAGAGTTGAGAGTTTCTTGAAGGCGTAATGAGGACGGACATGCTGGCAAAAAAAAATGTAAGAACTGAGACTGCAGAGCCTGTGAGTGCCTGGTGGGAGACACATGTCATGGAGGGTCCCAGGAATTCATAGTCTATAAATAAGCAATGAAGGAATGCATTAATCTGTAGTCAGAAAAAGCTCCAGGTATTTTAAATAGAGGGATGTTTATTATAGTAAATGAAATATTTTCCAGATTTGTAGAAGACCTAGGAAGTAGATTGGCTTTAATCTTGGAATTACACAGAAAACATCTGAAAGGAGAATGATAGAGGTTCTTATAACTCAGAAGCCACCATACTCAAGCTCAAAGTAGGAAATGAGGAACTCAAGTAGGCACCTCTGCTACCACTGTCTCTCAATCTAGGAGACTACATACTGAACAGAGTGGTGGGTGGAGAGAGTTGATATTTATATGAGTTTCCCTATTAATGAGTCCATACTCAACTCCCAGTGAGATAAATTCCAAATTTCTCACATATATCAGTCCAGAATCACCACACCAAGAGGTTACAGAAAGTATAGCTCGCTTTGAGCTTGCCAAGTTCCCTACATGGAGAAGAGATGTAAGAAAAGCAGACAAACCACTGTAGATTTCAGAACAGAAATACACAAGGATTATATGCAAAAATATGTGTGTTTTGAAATCTTGTACTGCTCTTTGTCTATTATTCTCTTCTCAGATGTTTTGTGTAGAAGTCCAAGTCAACATGAAAATCTATCCACACACGCACGCTATTATGACAACAAAGGCATAAAACAAAGTAGGAAAGGTTTCTAAGTACATTTCCAACTTGTGCAGTTATTTGTGAGGTGGGAATTGGTTGCTCAGGCAAAGAAAACATAGAAAGATGTATTTTATTAAATTTGGAAAATTAAATATGAAAGACATTTCATGTCATCATATTTCACACAGTTTATGAAAGATAGAAGATTCTGAGGGCCTCTCCAAAGACACGGGAGGAGACGCTGAGCAAACAAAGAGTGATAATTTATCTCAACCCTGGAGACTTATATGTGGCAAGAAAGGAAAGAAGTTTAAACTTTGGAATAAAATAAAGGAATCATAAAAATAACCTTGCCTGGCTGAGTGTGAAAAAGTGAAAGAAGGAGAGGGAAGAATGGGACAACCCACTGGGAGTGAATTTCATAGGATATGAAAGCAAGCATTCTTGCCCCTGAAAGAAAGATTATTTAAGGCTGTAGATATGGAAAGATACAGCCCATCTCTTGGGGCTATGGGAACTGAGGCATAGAAATAGTGTCAAGATCATTTATTGAAGGAATGTGTCAACTGGAGATGGCCACCCTGTCCAAATAAACACAAGTAAAGTTTTACTTTCCTTTTTTTTTTTTTAAATTCCAGCACAGTCTAAGTAGAAATGAATCCAGCAGCCTCACAAGAGAATACTCTCTGTACAACCAGAATGCTTTATGAACTTCTCTAAACCCTCGCCATGCCCCGACACTTGCCCCTTGTTAGGAAAAGACAGTGCAAAGTCTTTGACAAACAGTTTGATAAGCATCAGAGAGTATGTACCTCGGGTAGAGGTGAGAAGAGGGTATCTTTGAACACATACCTATTGTTTCATTCTGATTCATATCATTCGTATCTATTTTTTTTTTCCTGATTCTAATACCGAAATTTCTTTCCTCTAGATTATTTAATGGTTGAATGTACAGAAAAGGAAAGCTGAGGTTGAGATGCTGGCGAGACAGGAAGGAAACCTTGAAGCTGGGGTTCTAAAACATAGTCTCCACTGCCCCCCCCAACTATGAGGTAGTCCAGAAGAAGGTTTAGAGGTACAGAAAAAAAATAGCATGTGTGTGTGAGTGTGTGTGTGTGTGTGTGTGTGTATGGGTGATGGGTATTTTTGCCCACATGAGGTTTGTGAAACATGTGTATGCCTGGAGCCCAAGGAAGCCAGAACATCACACTGTACTCCAAGGATTAGAATTAGACTGATAAGAGCTACTGAGTGAGTGTTGGGAATCAAATATGGGTTCTCTGCCAGAGCAGCCAGGGCTCCTAACCACTGAGACATCTCATAATCTCCTCTCCCTGAATAGTTTAAATCATACCCTAGGAATTACTCAAACCCAGGAGAAGAAGGAAAGACAGACAACAGGAGTAGAAAGCTAACCAGATGAGGGATCTCATCTCTCCATGTTGGCTTCCTAGCCTAATCTGAAACACGTTTACATGTGAAAGCAGCTGTGTTATCCCCATTCCCCATGCAGCTTTGCTTTCTTTTAGACCCGAGAATCAGGCTTGTAGATATTTCCACTGAAATGGATGCACATCTTTTTTTTAAGCATCTCCTCAAGGATTTAAGGAGTTGCACATGCATTTGGCAAAGCTGCATGGAAATAGGCATCAAGATTTCAGTGTCACTCTCCTTAAGTACAGACGAAATGCCAAGTCGCTCAGTTGCTTTATGACTATTTCTTTTTATCGGCCTCTCCATAAAAACTTGTTGTTACTGCTCCATATCAACAGAGCCTTTGCACGCATCACACTGTTATTTTTCTTTAAAAAAATATGTGTTTACGGATTTCTACTGTGGGCAATGTAGTGTTTGGAACAGAAGACTATACTTGGAACGAGACATGCCATTACGACCACAATAAAGAAAAGGGCGATAATAAAAGTCTAAATGCGGAGGATAATAAATGACATATTGTTACTTCTACTTGGAAACATGAGATAATTTTTCTTCTTCCAGAGAGCAAGAAAGGATTGTTAAAATTCAAATAGGTAGATAGTCTAAAAGAGCTGAAGGAAAACTGTGCCTTTTGCAGGTGAGAAGAGGTTTGTTTCCTGGTTTTGAGGTTGCAAGAAGATAATATCATGCAGCACTTTGGGATGTTGGCAGGTGTTTTGTTGCTGGCAGATGCCAAGTTGCTAATACCGTGACATCATTTTTTTTTTGGAAAGATATTTTTTACATTTATAATTGACACAGATTATACGTATTTATGAGGTACAGTGTGACATTTCAATGCACAAATAGAAAGTGTGATGAACAGATCGGCACAACTGGCGTATTCATCATCTCAAATATTTATCATTTATTTGTGTTGGCAACATTCACGATCCTGTATTCTAGCTATTTTTATATAACATGTAATTAATTGTTGTCAGCCATAATTATCCTATTGTGCTGTAGGACAGTTGTTGGGCCTTTTATCCAACTGTAATCATCCCTTTTATTCCTTCAACTGTCCAACCCCTTTCCAGGCTTTAGTAACCAGTATCCTCTTCTGTTTCCATGAGATCAATGCTTTGTTTGGTATCATTTTAGGGTGCTATGGTAAATTTTGAAGTATCCCAGTAAAATCTACAAGAGATATAATCCTACATAGCCTGAAAGCTATTTCCATGCTTAATTCCCTGACTAGTTTGTTGCAAAACCACATTGTGCTTGGGTTTGCATCTTGGCAAGTGCAAATGTACCTGGGTGAGACCAGTCATCTTTGTATAGTGTTGTATCTGATGCTCAAGTTTAGCCTTGAAGAAAAGTCTTAAGACAGCGAGTAAAACTAAGGCCTCTGTAGTTAAGCTGCCTATATTTAACTTCTGGTTCAACCACTTTAAATGGAGTAGTTCTGAATAAACCATCTACTTTTCTTACATTTTCACTTGTCAAAAGACGAAAATAACAACTCCCATATCACGGGGATATGGCAAATACATAAACTAATAAAGTAATTGATATTGGGTAAAAGCACAATGGATAATGCCTGTGAGAGTGACAATGTTCATGATAGTGTGACAGTGATGATGAAGATAATGGTGGAAGTGATGTTTACGGTGAATGGTGCTGGTGGTATAGAAGACCCCTAAACACGAGACAGCCAAGGCCTAAAGAATCCCCTCAGCTTATTTGAAAACTCCCAGTAGCAGACCAAGACTAAATTCATTTTATTGGAGAAGTTTCTCTTTCCATTACACAATCATGTATCAGTGTGAAAAAGAATCCTAGTGTTTTACATGCAGGAGTATTATGTGAGACACAGGCAAGCACAGTAGAAAACTAATATTCTGTTCATTCTATAATGCCTTTGGAAAAGACATGGCAGATTTTTGTTATATGATAAAACTTGCTGTTGGTTGATATTTCCCTTCATGTATGAGTGGAATTGTAATGAATCATGTATAGGATAAAAAAAATTAACCTGAGGTTAAGAAAGTTGAGAAAAAAATTTGGGATAAATTTTGTTACCAGAGAAGTTAATGATAAGAATTCACCAGCCCCATCCCTCATTCTTCTAACTGTAGCTTTTGAACACTGAAAGGAAAACAGGACTTGGTCTTGCATCTTCCTATTTGAATATGAAGTTCAGCCACTTAGACATCAGAATCTTCAGGAACAGCAGCTCTTTTGTCCATGAATTAGAAGATTTAATAACATCTCTTTTGCCATTTGTCTACCTGTCATGTTCAATAACCATAGTATTTTCTCTCGGTGACTATAAAACTGAGAGTTATGGCATACAGTATCAGGTTTAGTACCTTTTAAATGCGAAGTTTTATCAATGTTTATTACATGAGTAAAATAATAAAAAATTGTAAATGCCAAATGGAATCGAAGGACATCTTGAATTTCTATGGCCCTCTTTAGTGACATTATTTTTTTTTGGGGGGGGGAGGGAAATGTGATACCATGATATGCTGATGGGTCTTCTCTTCTTTTAATATATTTTAAGTGAAGGCCTAGGAATTCCATCTTCTGGATGGGTTCCCTATGATGGAACTCTGCTGTTTTCATCACATCCCTTGTTTCTGTGATTCTTGAGCTTGAGAATCAAAGAATGTTATGGCTAAAGGTGATCCAGTCTTTTAAGCAAGAGTTTGATCCAACAACGTGAAAAATGAGTTCTAGAAAAACTAACAGACTATGAAAGTATGTATTTTTAATTGCTATTTTATCCAGTTTTATTGCAAGCTTAAGAGGAAGCATTTGCTTTACTGAGTTATAAATCACCAGTGATGATAATGAGAATATAATAGTTTCTCAAGTAATATTTAATGTGATGATAGGCATGTAGAGAGGCTAGAAGTGGGTAAAGGGTATCATCTTCCATATGTCATTTTCTGCCTTCTCGTTTTAAGGAAGGGTCTCTCTCTGCACCCTGGAAGGCATAATTTTTCACTATACTCCAGCCAGTAAGCCTGAGTGATCTTTCTCTTCTGCCTCAGAGCACATGTTTAGGGGAACATGTGAAACCATGCTAAGACTGCTAGGATTCAAACTCAAGTCCTCACCAATGAGCATCAACCGTTCTTAACCGCAAAGCAATCTTTCCAACAATACTTGATAAATGCAGATAACTCTGTCAAAAGACACTTAACGAATAAGGCTGCTATGAACATGGATGAGGAAATGTCCTTGTATGGTGCAGCATCTTTTGGATACATGCCCAGGAGTGGTACAGCTGGTCTTGAAGTAGCACTATTCTCAATTGTCTGAGAACACTCCAAATTGATTTCCAAAGTGGTTGTACAAGTTTGCAGTCCCACAAGAAATGAAGGAGTGTTCCCCTTTCTCTACATCCTTGCCAGCATGTGTTGACACTTGAGTTTTTGAACTTAGCCATTCTGATGGGTGTGACATTTGGATCTCAGAGTCATTTCCCTGATGATTAAGGATGTTGAACATTTCTTTAAGTATCTTGCCACCATTTGAAATTTCTCTGTTGAGATTTCTCTGTTTAGATCTGTATCCTGTTTTTAAATTGGGTTATTTGCTTTGTTGGAGTTTAATTTCTTGAGTTCTTCATATATTTTTTATATTAGCCCTGTGTTGAATATTGGGTGGGTGAAGATCTTTTACCAATCAGAATCTAGAAACAACCTTGATGTTCCTCAACCAAAGAATGGATACGGAAATTGTCCTACATTTACACAATGGAATACTACTCAGCTATTAAAAAAAGGAAGAAGAAGAAAAGAAAATCATGAAATTTGCAGGCAAATGGAAGGAACTAGAAAAGATCATCCTGAATAAGTTACTCAGAACCAGAAAGATACTCGCGGTATATACTCACTTATAAGGAGATATTAACCATGGTACTACAGGATAACCATACTATACTCCTCAGACCTAAAGAAGCTAAATAACAAGGAGGGCTCTAGGGAAAATATTTAATTCTCTTTCAGCATAGACAACAGCAGAGATTAAAGAGAGAGAACAGTATGGGAGTTTACCATAGATGTCCACTGAAAGACTCCACCCAGTGGGGAATTGAAGCAGATGCTAAGACTCACAGCCAAACTTTGGGCAGAGTACAAGGAGTTAAAGGAAAGACTTGGGGAATAGGACCAGAGAAGAGATGACCTCCATAAGAAGACTAACAGAGCAAATCTGGGCCAGGGGAGGAGAGGGAGGACTACAGAGACTGAGGCACCAACCAAGAACCATGCATGGAGAGGACCCCCTGCTTAGATATAGTGCATAGGCAGCTCAGTCTCCACGTGGGTCCCCTATTAAGGGGAGCAGGGGCCACCTCTGACATGGATTCTGTTGTCTGCTCTTTGATCATTTACTCCTGGCCTGTTGGCCTTCCCAGGCCACAGAGGGAGAAGAGGCAGGCAGTCCTGATGAGACTTGACAGGTTGAGGTCAGATGGTAGAGGAGGACTGCTCCCTGATTCTAAGGTCTAGGGGAGGGGTATGGAAGGTGAGAGAGAGGGAGAGTGGGACTGGGAGGAGATGAGGGATGGGACCTATAATCACAATTTAAGGCAAATAAATTATTTTTAAAAATTTAAAAAGACACTTAATGACAAAATCTGAGGTTTGGGCATTAATTTCTTCCTCTCAGGTCCTTTTACTTTATTCTTTAACCAGAAGAAGAGATCTATATTTTTGTTTACCACATAAAAGTTATAAACACTTTTACAAATAATTATCAACTGTGCTGCTCTGATTTGTTTTCTCTTCAAACTTCCACACAAATGTCATCTAACTAGAAGCTATTGGTTGTCAAATGAAAAGCTCAGTGTCAACTGTGAGATACCCCCCCTGCCCCCTGGATTGTTGGTCTAGGTGTCCCATACATCACTCAAAAATACACACTACAGCTGTCCTTGCTTTTGGTCTCACACAAGTCGTTGGTGATTAAAAGTTATTGCTGAGGACAACACACACATTGGTCATAGTGCATGGAGAAAAGTAGTTGGTAAGTATGACCAGAAAATTTTCTCAGTGATCGCTGGCTTATATGGTAATGGAAGGCTCTGGACATGCTGCTCAAGAAGAGATGCCATCAATAATTTTACCAAGCTGTGAGTGCTATGATCTATGATAATGACTGACCTGGCTAGATGCAATAGTGGCATGATTAACCAACAGCTTTAGGATTGGATTTAAGGCAAAATCCACAGGATGAAACAAGTGCTTTATACTGTAAATCTGGACAAGGACCCATACTTACAGAACTTATAGTACCAAGAGGTAAAGCTACTATTATTTTTCTGCTAAATGGGCATACTTTCAAACTACCCACTGAATTCCTGTCTCTCTATCAATTGATTTGTGTAGCTCTCAGACCTCACAAGAGAAGTTCAATGGATGATTGTGAATGCAAAAGTTCACAACAAGCCAAAGAGCAGAGAATACATGTCAGTCAATAAGTTCAGCCACAAATGGAGCACACACACACACACTCAAACTCAGAAGTCACTGCAGTAGAGAGGCGGAAATATTACTGTAAGGCTTAAAGGTCTAGAAGGATCAGAGGAAAACAGTATCTAAATTACAGGGCGTCTCTGCTCAAGAACTCATAGCAGTGTGCTTGTCTACACAAGATCAAGACAGTCAACATGGTATCCTGAAAGGAGATCAGAGACAGAGAGAGACAGAGGCAGAAAACATAAAAAAATATGGTCAGAAAGTTAGGAGTGAATCTGGGCAAAGTTAGACAGAGAAGGATTAAATATGATCAAAGTACACCGTATGAAATTTTTAAATGATTAATAAGATATTTTTTTAAAAATAGTGGGTTCATTATTTTCTAATTTCAAAAAATAATTAGTCATAATAATTTTTAATTAAGAGCACAATATATTAAATATAACTAAGCAAAGCAAACAAACAAAAAAGAATATCCTGTGTCTATAAATTTTTTTGTTATCATTATTATTTTTTTATCTTTTTTTCTCTTTTTTTTAAATTTTCATCAATTAATTTAAGTGAAGGAAGGAGGAGGGCTTTGGAATTGAAAGAAAATTAAAGGAAAGAGAAAAATAGAAAATGGTAATTCAACTGAAGGATTTTTTTTTTTTTTTTTTATAAATTTAGCTCTACTGTTTGGCAGGTAGTGTTGGGGATATCAAAAGAGTTATATAAAAAGACCTCCAGCTTTCCCACCAAAGTTGTATTTAAGGTGGATACCAAGGGAATAAACTTATTCCAGTAACAAGAAGGCAATAAACTTAACCCAGTAACAGAACTTCAGAGAACAGGGAGAAATGGGATTCACCAAAGATATGTCCTTAGTTTAGCCTTGTCCTCTTTAACTCTGCATTTTCTAGCCTCATATTTATAGATCCATGACTTGAAGTAAAGACAGCCAGCTCACAGGTGAGAAGAGAAAAATGTTGGGATTTCCAGGTGCATAAACAGCTTGAAAATTGTCATTCCTGCCTTTACAGTAAGAAAAAGAAGAATAAAGGAAGCTTGATGGTGTTCAATCAGAGGATTGACCTCTTGCAGGAGCAAATTGATACCCTATGGCAAATCGCTCAACCTGGCTGTCAATAAAAGTATGCTGGACTTTGTGTCACTAGCATACAACATGAGAATTTTTCCTGTGCTGCAAATCTGTCTAAACAATTGTCGAGCTATATTTTAGGTAATTGGACTGGAGAATTCGATACTATGATGGAGCAGCTGAGAGTGGCCATTGTCACAGTAAATTCTACCGGAGTGGACGCAGGACTAGCCACAGAATTATCAACATGGATTGCTGCAGCCATGAATCATCTGAAGGAATGGGCGGGCATGGGAGTGTTAGCAGGCCTTCTGGTGTTGGTCTCCTTGGTTTGCCTGTGGTATATATGCAAGATTAGAGTCTCACAACAGTGTGATGCAGCCATGATCATTCAGGCCTTTACAGCCATTGAAGCAGGACATTCTCCCCAAGGATGGTTGGATACCATAAAAAGCTAAAATGATACGCTCAGGATGCGAGGCTAAGCACTGCACTCAGGGTCAGCCGCTTTGGACCCAGAGAAGAGCATGTCTGATTGCATGCGGGTTGATGCCCCAGGTCCCGCCTCTGAGAAAAAGGTATCGGACGGGTCTGATGCTCTTTGGGTGGATGACACCTAAATGAACATCTGTACAAAGTCCCAATTTATTTCTAATATCAGAGATCAGACCTCTACTCTTGCCTGATGCGTCTAAAACAAAAAGGGGGAACTGTAGAGAGCTGCGGAATGCTATGCCTTAAAGATGGAACTGGTTTCCGCCTTCCACCTTCCCGATGGTGAGTGCTCTCTGTCACGAACAACTCCACATTTGGCTAAGGCCGAGGATCTGGCTTGCTTCCATGTATGTGGACCTATCTGCATTGCCCCCGTGGCACGCCTGGGTTGGCTACCCAGAGGCTATTTAAGCTGTGGGCTGGCTTTCCCCGGGGTCCGAGGATTGTTCAATGTTCCTGAATAAACTGCATTGAAAAAAAAAAAAAAGAAGAAGAAGAATAAACAGAAAATGATGACTTGCCTGAAGTGACAGAAAATTGAAGTTGTAAGAGCAAACTGAACACCAAATTCAGAGGTATAGACAACCACAGATATTCGTATCCTAAGGGATGGGTAAAGACAAAAACTCACAGTGGAAATCAGCTTTCCTGCAGTGAAAGGCACTGGAACGAACTATGTGAATCATTAACTTAAAAACAGATCAGACCTCTACTCTTGCCTGATGCGTCTAAAACAAAAAGGGGGAACTGCAGAGAGCTGCGTAATGCTGCGCCTTAAAGATGGAGCTGGTTTCTGCCTTCCACCTTCCTGGTGAGTGCTCTCTGTCACAAACAACTCCACATTTGGCTAAGGCCAAGGATCTGGCTTGCTTCCATGTATGTGGACCTATCTGCATTGCCCACATGGCACGCTGTGGTTGGTTACCCAGAGGCGATTTAAGATGTGGGCTGGCTTTCCCCAGGGTCAGATGATTGTTCAAGGTTCCTGAATAAACTGCATTGAAAAAAGAAAAAAAAAAAAAAAAAAAAACTCAGTGGAGGCTGAGTATGGATTCGAATCCGAGAAACTCTTGGAGATGACACTCTCAGGAAACTTTCTCACTGTTGATTATATCTTTTAAAACAATTATCTCATTTATCACTAGGTTCTCAAAGTGAAAACCCAAAAACCAAATAATCACCCCCTCAACACACATATGCTCACTTCTGGGTGCAATGATGGGAAATGTGTCAATCTTGAAATACGTACAAAGAGAAATACGTAGTGTGTAAGGGAATAGAGTTGATGAAAGCTTTATTTGAGTCTAGGGGGCAAATCATGGATAAGTCCAGTACCCACAGCCTTCCATCTCATCTAAGAAGCCAGAAGACAGAGGTAGAAATATAATAATAATAATCTTAGGCACAAATGGTGTTGGTGAATTACAGAGTGTTTTGCCTGCCCCAAACTTTCCTTCCTTCCCAGCAGGTGTTCATTATTTAAAAAAAAAAATGATCAAATCAGAAAGAGTTGCAATATATAGACTCCATTAAAGGCTGTCTAAGAAAATCCCCAAGAAGATAGGAGATACAAAAGCACATCTAAATGTGTTGAAAAGTCTCTGGAAGCTGCATCCATCTTAAGCATTAACCACAGCTGAATTCCTATACAGAGAAATATAAAACATTACACCAAAGGATTATTTGCCTCAGTTCTCATTTTCAAGCATTTCATAAAAGTTACTTATCATATATATCATGACCTGTAATTTTTATGAAATGTGGAAAATGACAACTATATATATAGAGAGAGATAGATAGTTATAGATAGATGCTAAATATTGTGACAAATAACCTGTACAGAAAAACATCAGAACTAGATTAAGATGTGAGAGATTATGGCTATGATATAGAAAATTAAAATACCTATGAATCACATAGTAAAACCTCTAACTTAATAAACATAAAAACAAATGATAGCTGTGTATAGGGATATGGATCATTTATGAAAATATTGTAGGGACCAGGGACCTGAGTTCAATATAAAGAACACTTGTTAAAAAACAAAGCCAGGCTCTGGGAAGGCAGAAACAGAATGGTCCTTGAGTCTTGCTGACCAGTCAGCCAGTCTAGACAAATCCATGAACTCCAGGTTTAGTGAAAGACCTTATTTCAAAAATAAGTAGTAAAGTATTAAAGAAAATTGATACTAGATGTCAACCTCTAATCTTACACATACAAAGTATAAGAAGAAACTGTTAGAAATCAAAATATCTAAACAATGATAAAGAATTTTTTTGTTGAGATTATCACTAAACTAACCTTGGCCAATAAAAAATGAACAAGATTGAAAATATGCCAGTAAAAATTGGCAAAACAGCTTACTAAGATATAAAACATTTTCTGTATTGGGGGGGGGTATTTTGGTATGAAACAAGGTTTATCTTTATAGCCCTGTTCTGGCCTGAGACTCACTTTGTAGACCAGACAGGCTGGCATTGAATTTAGATAACTGCTTGCCTCTACTAACATACCCAGCTCAAGATAAAACATTTTTATGAAATACAATTGTGAAGTAATTTATAATGTGTATTTTATACATAGTTGGAATCCACATGATACTAGAAGAATAATTTGAAGCATTACTGGATGAAAATGTTTCAAAATTAGTGAGAGAAGCAATAGGTTCCATATACACGAAGTTCAGTGAATAGTAAGGAAGAAAGTAAAAAGAAAAAAATGTGTGTGTGTGTGTGTGTGTGTACATTATGATATTCAAACTATACAAAGTTAATAATGCAACAAAACCTGAAAGAAACCATGGGAATAATGAAGAGGAGGACAGTTTACTTAAAAATAAACAAGACTAAGAATTACAATAGCTCACCTTCTTTAGGTGTATAGATTTTTGTAGGTTTATTCTATATTATACGCCTAGAATCCACTTATAAGTGAGTATATACCGTGAGTATCTGTTTCTGGGATACCTCATTGAGGATGATATTTCCTAGTTTCCACTATTTGCTGAAAATTTCATGATTTCCTTGTTTATAATTGCTGAGTAGTATTCCATTATGTAAATGTTCCACAATTTCTGCATGCATTCCTCTGTTGAGGGACATCTGTGTTGTTTCCAGGTTCTGGCTATTATGAATAAAGCTGCTGTGAACATGGTTGAACAAAAGTCCTGTGAACCTGAGTATATTTCAGTTATATGTCTAGGAGTGGTATAGCTTGATTTTGAGGAAGCACTATTCCTAATTGTCTGAGAAAGCACCAGATTGATTTCCAAAGTGGTTGTACAAGTTTATATTCTCACCAGCAAAGGAGGAGGGTTCCCCTTTCTTCACATCCTTTCCAGCATGTATTGTCACTTGAGTTTTTGATCTTAGCCATTCTGATGAGTGGAATGGCAAGGACCATTCATGGATATAACCTAGAACTTCTGCTCAGATGTAGCCCTTGGCAGCTCAGTCTCCAAGTGGGAACAGGGACTGTCCCTGACATGAACTCACTGGCTAGCTCTTTGACTGCCTCCCCCAGAAGGGGGAACAGCCTTTCCAAGCTACAGAGGACTACAATGCAGCCAGTTATGATGAGACCGGATAAGCTAGGGTCAGATGGAAGGGGAGGAGGACCTCCCCTATCCATGGATTTGGAGAGGGGCATAGGAGGAGATGAGGGAGGGTGGGAGGGGAGGGGAGAGGAGGGAGGAGACTACAGCTGGGATACAAGTGAATAAACTGTAATTAATATAAAAATAAAATTTAATTAAAAAGAATTACAGTAAATTCTTTTTCTAAAACCATGCCAGCAAGAAGAGTATGCTAAAGTAAGAAGTGAAATAAACAACCTCAGAACATTAACATGGAACTCTATAACCAGAAAACTGTTCTGTATAATAAGGAAGAGATCTTTCATAAGCAAAAGTCTTTGTCTTCAGTGTACCAGTATTATCAAGAAGCAATGAGATGCATTTTTTTCTGATATAAGAAAAATAAGGTACACATTTCGATATACCAAAATAAAAACTAAAAGAAGACTATTTTGAGATGTACAATGACTCTGAATAGAAGACCAAGAAATAAACCCACACACCTATGAATACTTGATTTTTGACAAAGAATCAAAACCATTCAATGGAAAAAAGATAGCATCTTCAACAAATGGTCCTGGTCCAACTGGATGTCTACATGCAGAAAAATGAAACTAGATCCATATTTATCACCCTGCACAAAACTAAAGTCCAAGTGGACTTTAATATATAAAGCTAGGACTTTAATATATAAAGCTTTAATATATATCCAGCTAGGCATATATCCAAAAGATGTTCAAGTACACAACAAGGACATTTGTTCAACCATGTTTGTAGCAGCCTTATTGGTAATAGCCAGAACCTGGAAACAACCCAGATGTCCATCAACGAAGGAATGGATACAGAAATTGTGGTACTTTTACACAATGGAATACTACTCAGAAATTAAAAACGAAGGAAATCATGAATTTTGCAGGCAAATGGTGGGACCTAAAAAAAAATCATCCTCAGTGAGGTATCCCAAAAGCAAAGAGACACACATGGTATATACTCACTTATATAGATCTATAAGATAAGATAAACATACTAAAATCTATACACCTAAAGAAGATAAAGAAGAAAGAAGTACAGGGGTAAGATGATCAATCCTCATCTAGAAAGACAAAGGGGATGGACATTGGAAATAGGAGAAAACAAGTAACAGGACATTAGCCTACCACAGAAGGCACCTGAAAGACTCTACCTAGCAGTATATCAAAGCAGATGCTGAGACCCATAACCAATCCTTCGGCAGAGCGTAAGGAATCATATGAAGGAAAGAGGAATTAGTTTAACCTAGAGGGGACAGGGATCCCCACGAGGTCCAAATAGATCTGAGCACAGGGGTCTTCTATGAGAGTGTTTATCCAACCAAGGACCATGCATGGATATAACCTACAATCCCTGCTCAGACATAGCCTGTGGTAGCTCAATATCCTAGTAAGGGGGATCAGGAATTGTTTCTCACATGAACTCATGAGCTTCCCCTCCCCGCTGAGGGAGGATCAGCCTTGCTAGGCCACTGATAAGGACCTTGCAACCATCCTGAAGATACCTGATAAACTAGGGCCAGAAGGAAGGAAAGGAGGACACCCCTTTTCAGTGGAATCGGAAGGGGGCAGGGAGTAGATGAGGGAGGGAGGGGAGGATTGGGAGGGAAAGAGGGAGAGGGCTACAGCTGGGATACAAGTGAATGTATAAAATTATTTAAAAATAAAAAATATTAATATAAAAATAAATAAAATAAACTTAAGTTTACTATCAATTAAACTAATACAAGTATCTTGAAAAATCTTAATATTAGGAATTGCTAAATGTTCTTTCCATGAAAGCCTGAAGACCTGAGTTTGGTTCCCCAGAACCAAAGCGCAAAGCCTGATGTGTCAGTGAGCATCTGTAACCACAACATTTTTATGGCAAGAGAGGAGGCAGATGTTTCTGGAGATTTACATGCAGCTTGGGTGGATGAAGATTCAAAACCAACAAGAGAGACCGTGACTGAAAACAGTAAAAACTGACTCCTGAAAATAGTCCTCTGCCCACCTAACCACTACCTGCTTGCTGACTCTGGTAATTTAACCCAAATTCAAACACAGACACACAGGCGTGAGCATGCATGCATACATAGGAGGAAACAGAGAAACCCAGAGACAGAGAGACAAAGAAAGAGAGAAATACCAGGGGTGTATTTAGTTATGATAGTGTTAATATTAGTGAAATGAATGTAATTCTATATCATGCAACTCTCTGTCACATCACTTATTCTTAAGCTATCATAAATATATGGTAACATAATAAATATACACATTTTTAAATATATCAGACTTAGAATAGCACTTTAGGGTATATATAATTGTTTATATAATTTTGTTCCCTGTAATGCTTTTATTTAAGTCATGTTTTTTTTTCTTTCTTTTTAAAAAATTAATTTTTTTTAAATTAAAAAAAAATTACAGCTTATTTATTATTATTATTATTTTTTTCAATGCAGTTTATTCAGGAACATTGAACAATCCTCGGACCCCGGGGAAAGCCAGCCCACATCTTAAATAGCCTCTGGGTAGCCAACCCAGGCGTGCCACGGGGGCAATGCAGATAGGTCCACATACATGGAAGCAAGCCAGATCCTCTTGCTGCAGCCATGAATCATCTGAAGGAATGGGCGGGCATGGGAGTGTTAGCAGGCCTTCTGGTGTTGGTCTTCTTGGTTTGCCTGTGGTATATATGCAAGATTAGAGTCTCACAACAGTGTGATGCAGCCATGATCATTCAGGCCTTTACAGCCATTGAAGCAGGACATTCTCCCCAAGCATGGTTGGATACCATAAAAAGCTAAAATGATACGCTCAGGATGCGAGGCTAAGCACTGCACTCAGGGTCAGCCGCTTTGGTTAAGTCATGGTTTTTAGAAAATAAACTATTTTAAGTGTTTAAGAAAAAAATTATTAAGAAAACCATTGTTGACTTCTTTGTAAGGTTAATAACAAAGTTATTTATTTGTAGATTTGGATTTATTTGAATTCTTTAAAATAACATTTTATTCCTAAAGTATATACAATCATCCTTTATTAAAAAAAATCATGATAAATGGAAAGCAGCTTTGTAATTATGCTAATAAATTGTCTGCACTACCTATGAAGAAGCATAGTGATACTGGTTATGTAGTCGTTAATGTTTGTTTCAAACTCTAGGACTAGCAATGATAATGTTTTAAAATAATTGTAACTGATAGACTAAGTGAGGAAAGAAATTTATCTAAATAAAAACACTCAGTTAGAACCAGAGGAAACAGAAAAGGAGGTAAGGAAAGAGAGGCAGAAAATAAAAAATAGAATATATTTGTTTAATATTTGAATGGAGCCACATCCACTTTAAATATAAATGGTTTGAACACACCAACTAAAACACAAGACTATTAGAATGAATAAAAATAAAGATTCAGCTATTTGTTGTCCACGTGGTACTTTGCATAAAAATCACTCCCAAAGGCTCATTTGTTTGAACATTTTAGTCCCTAGTTGGTGGAACTGTTTGAGAAGGACAAGTTCAAAAAGTTTTGAAACTTCTTGCAGTTTGAAAAGCCCTTCCCATTTTCAGCTAGCCCCTTCTGCTTTCTGCTGTTGGATCCAGATGTGAGGTACCAGCTACTCTCCTAAGGATATTACTGCCTCCGGCTGCCATGCTCCTCACTGTGATGTTCATGGATTTTAACCCTCTGGAACTATGAGCCCCAAAACTTGATCTTGGTGTTTTGTAGCAGTAACTGAAAAGTAACTAAAAACAGTTTAAATATAAAGGTATAAATAAATTAAACATGAAGGAAAGGAGAAAGATATACTAACTTAATATTCCTTTAAATGAAAGCTGGAATGTTGGTATTGATTTTAAACAGACCTTATTTCAAAACAAAGGAATCACCAGGAATAAAGGTACAATTAATGATAATAGGGTTAGTAACCCCAAGAAAAGTATAATCCTTAATATGTCTATAAGTAACACCACAGCAACAAAATAAATACATCTGACAAGAACTAATAGAATTGCAAGAAGAAAGAAGTGAATTCACTTTTGCATTTGGGGACTTTGATGTCTCTCTGGCAGTAGCTGGTCCATCTAGAAGGCAGAGAATTGGTGAATATAAGGTTGAAATGAACAAGGGTTAGCTAACTCTATTTAACAAACATTTGTAACATAGTTGCTCATCAGCAGTAAAATGTTCTTTCTCTTGAAACTCCCATAAAACATTCACTAGCATAGGCTGACTTCTGTTTATAGGGATAGAGCCCCTGGTGTATGCTAGCCTGATACTGTAAGTCATAGCACTGGTGCGGGAGAAGGGGGTGTGGGAGACAGAGGGATGTAATTTTAGACCAGCTCGGCTACATAATGAATTTGAGGACAGCTTGAATTGCATTACCAGATCTTATCTCAAGCAAACAAACAACAAACAAAACACGTGTTACTTGTAAAAAAAAAAATCTATTTTTTTCAAGAGAAATTTAAAATATGTTGATATCACTTAAATTGAAGAAAAAACCGATCACTTGTTAAAAATGTATGGAATGCTCTCTATGTTCCCCTAAACCCAATAACCCAGTCCATTCTCTAGTACTGCAATAGAGCACCAACTGGAGCTTTCCTTCACCCCTTCCCGCATCTCCCATGGAAAGTTTATAACACTAAATGCCTACATAAAATTTTTTGAGAGATATAATAGGAGCAAATTAATGGGACATCTGAATGCTCTAGAACAAAAAGAAGTAAAGACACATAAGAGGGAAATAATCAAATGGAGGGCCAATATCAAAAACAAACCAAACAAACAACCAAACAAAACGAGAGAACAATACAAAGAATCAGTGAAGCTAACAGCTGGTTCTGTAAGAAAAATCAAAGAGAGACAAACCCTTTTCCGAACTAACTAAAAGGAAGAGAGACTATCCAAATTAATAAAACCAGAAATGAAAAGTGAGACATAACAACAGACACCGAGAAAAATCCAGAGAATCATAAGGATGGCTTTAAAAAACTGTGCTCCTTCAAACTGGAAAATCTAGAAGAAAGGAAAAACTTTCTCAAAAGGCACCACTAACTAAAGTGAAGTAAATATCAGATAAACAATTTAAATAGACTTATAACCCTAGTGAAATAAAAATAGTCATTAAAAGTTTCCCAACCAAAAAAATGTCCAGGGCCAGAATTCTAGGGCAGAATTCTGCTAGACTTTTGAAGAAGTAACAGCAATGTTGTTTAAAGTATTCCACAAAATATAAATAGAAGAAACATTTCCCAGTTCATTTTAGGAGGCTCTAGTGACTCTGATAACCAAACCATGTAACGACTCAACAATGAGAGAGAATTACAGACCAATTTTGCTTATGAAAATACATGAAAAAATTCAACAAAATGCTTATAAACTGAATCGAGGAACATATCAATAAGACCATCCACTATGACTAAGTAGGCTTCATCCCGGGATTGCAGGGATGGTTCAGCTTATGAAAACCAGTAAATGTACTCCACAATATAAACAAGTGGAGAGAAATAAAAAAAAGAAAGAAAATATGTTCAAATTCATATTAGATGCTGAAATGATCTTGGTCAAAATACTACATCCCTTCATGATAAAAGGCCTGGAGAGATTAAGGATATGAGGAACAAACATAAACATAATGAAATGAAATTTAAAGCAAGCCTATAGCCAACATCAAATTAAATGGAGAGAAATTCAAAGCAGTTCCGTTAAAATCAGAAAGAAGACAAGGTTGTCCATTCTCTCCATATCTAGTCAATAAAGTACTTAAAGTTTTAGCTAGAGGAGTAAAATAACTTAAGAACATCAAAGGGATATAAATTGGAAAGTCAGAAGTGAAAGTATCATTATTGTAGATTATATGATAGTGTACATAAATGACCCTAAACGTTACACAAGAAAACAGTTCTACAGCTGGTAATACTTTCAGAGAATTAGCTGGTGGGGCTGGAGAGATGGCTCAGTCGTTAAGAGAAGTAGCTGGATATAAGTTTAAAGCAAACAAAAAAACTTTCTGCAATGTATACAAATGAAAACCGTACTGAGAAAGAAATCAGGAAAACAAAACCTTTCACAAAAGCCTAAAAAAATATTAAAAAATATATTGGGAGTATCGATAGCCAAACAAGTGAAAAACTTGTGTGATAGAACTTTAGTCTCTGAAGAAAGAAATTGAAGAAGACATCAGAAGAAGAAAAGATCTCCCATGCTCATGCTCTCATGAAAGTTTTTCCTTCATCTTATTATATATTATTTTGTCACATTTGGTTATTATCTCTTAGAAGCCTGTTCTTTTCTCATGTGAGAGAGAAAGGACGTGGATCAGGACATATTGTGTAAGAAGATAATCTATTTTCAATTAAAAAAGAAAAAAATGTGGACTGCAATACAAGTTGTGTTTTTGTGGGAAACATTGGAAAAAAAAAAAGGAGGCAGCCAGATAGTTCCACACTAACAGACTATAGGGTGAAAAGAAAGCCTTTAAAAGCAAGAAGAAAATAAATAATCAAAATTAGAGCAAATTACAAAAAAAAATTCATGACATTAGAACAAATATCATGAAAATAAAAAAAAAACAACAACACAGAAACATCTGTTTCTTTTTTAAAAGAATCAATAAAACTCATAAACTTTTGCCCAGGATAACAACTATAAAATTGAAAAAAATATCAAACTATCAGTGTGAATCTTCCCACTGTATAGCTGTAATTGGAATTTTTGGACAAAGCTGCATTCTTAGGACTTGCGGAAGTAAAAGAAAGACAAAAGCAACAAAAAATAACTTCAAGTATTTCCCTGTAATTTTGTTTGTCTTAAAGAAGAAAGCATCAAAACACAACAATTGTGTTTTCTGTCCATAAAAATAAAGAATAAGGGTAGAGAAGAGTGTGCAGAAAGAACAAGTAATAATTTCAGAGAGATTAAAGGAATACTATAGAAATCAAATGCAGTTTCAATGAGGAAGTCGCAATGAGCTTAAGTGAAATGAAGGGTTCTTATCATAAGAATAAGAATAAAACTATTTCCTTTAAAAAATCAAAGTAAGATGGAAGGAAAGTAGGCTCTTAAGACTAAGTTAACTAAATAAAAGGATGTTTAGAAAATACAAAGGAAAATAATAAGGAAATTTGTCTTAGTCACTGTTTTATCACTGTATAGAAACACCATGACCAAGGCAACTCTTATTAAGGAAAGTATTTAACCGGGCACTTGCTTACTGTTTTAGAGGCTTAGTCCTTTGTCATCATGGTAGAGAGAACGGTGGCACACACGGAGATGGAAGAGTAGATGAGAGCTACATTCTGAGAGAGAGTCTGGGCACGGTGTGGGCTTCTCAAAGACGGCCCCTAGAGGAACACTTTCTCCAGAAAGGCCATACCTCCTAATCCCTCTAATCCTCTCAAATAGTTCCACTCCCTAGTGACTAAGCACTCAACTATTCTTACTAAAATCACTACCACACTGGATCAATTAGAGAGTACTTTGTATTAATTGGAGCAAATCTAGGGACATCATGAGAAATTTGATGGCCTCATATATAAAAGAAGTAGCCATAGGCATGTGAATAGATTCTCTTAAAGTTTTTTAAAGAACAAGATCACTTGTTTAGGTGGGGAAATTAGTAGAAAAAATAAAGGTATTCTAGTCATGTTATGAAATGTAATTGTTAACCAAAACTTTAAATAAATTCAGACAGGAAAAGCCAACATTATAGGACAAAATTATTTTTACTGATTCATATTAATAAGATATTCAAAGTCAATGAATAATAGAGCAACATACAATGACCTGAATTAAAGGAATTTAAATGTAATGCAGAGTTAATTTGCATTATAGACATGAAAGTTATGACCAGCTGTCCCCAAAGAAGAACCTAGATATGAGCAGACCACAAGAAATTGAAAAAACAAAAAACTCAAAAATAGAAATAGTAGTCTGGAAATTCGGTGATGATTCAGTTTAAAATGGAAATATTAGGATTATATCAGTAAGGAGACTGAATTTACAAAAGTGAATATGATAAATTTAGCATGGCAGCATAAACATAAACATTGAAATATTACATAAAATCACTTTTTCATGTTCTATCATATGCTATCTACTAATCAGCTGTGAATAAATTCTACATGTACTTTTAAGTGATTCTACTGTACATGTAATATAGGATAAACCTACTAAAATCTGTACATCTAAAGAAACTAATAAAGAGGGAGGACCCTGACTAAAATGCTCAATCCCCATCCTGAAAGGCAAAGAGGATGGACATCAGAAGAAAAAGAAAAAAGGAAACAACCTAGGAACCTGCCACAGAGGGCCTCTGAAAGCCTCTGCCATGCAGACTGTGAAAGCAGATGCTGAGCCTGATGGCCAACTGACGAGCAGAGTGAATGGAATTTTATGTAAGAAGTGGGAAATAGTAAGAGCTGGAGAGGACAGGAACTACAAAAGGAGAGCAACAGAACAAGAAAATTTGAACACAGGGAACTTCTCAGAGACTCATACTCCAACCAAGGACTATTCATGGAGATAACCTAGAACCCTGACAATGCAGCCACTTCTGATGAGAACTGATAGACTAAGATCAGAAAGAAGGAGAGGAGGACCTCCCCTATCAGTGGACTTGGGGAGAGGCATGCATGCAGAAAGGGGGGGGGAGGATGGGACCGGCAGGGGAAGGAGGGGCTTATGGGGGGATACAAAATGAATAAAGTGTAATTAATAAAAGTTAAAAAAGAAAACATGCTATTTAAATAAACTATAATTCCCTCTGGAAAAAAAAATTGCACTCTGCTGACAGCTCAGTGTTAAGAATTCTGCAGATCTTGGCTGAGCTAAGAACCAAACTGCTTTCCTGACATTGACTGGTTTCAAATGTGAGTCGTGACACCATTGTTGTATCCCATGTGTCTCCCTACTAGCGGCCCCTCCTGTGTGTCTTAAGCATGAGTGCAGAAAAGCAAGAGAAAGCAAGCCTAGCCAGTAGATATAGCAAGCCTTTCTTAAGTTTAGCTTTTGCTTATCTCATACATTGGTTAAGATAATCAAGATGAACTTAGAGTTAAGTGGGAGAATGGTTTCATGTTGTACATTAAATGTGTACAGGTACAAAGAAAGGTAGAGAATCAGGGCCGTATAAATGTGCTTTCTTACTAATGTTCTCCCTACCCTTCAAAACTAGCTTCTACCAACCAATCCATCTGCCTACTTATTTAATCAATATCTGTCCATCCATGTTGGTATGAGTAAATTATTCCTACATGACTATCTAGGTAACTTAGGTCATCATCAAGGCCATTATCTAAAAGACATTGTTAAAATTCAGTTCTAGAAGGACATCACTAAGAGCTGCATAGATTCAAAATCTTAGTGTAAGTGCTGAAATTATTTTTTTAATCCAGTGGTTTAAATCTGTAATTTTTCCTAAAGGCATGTAGAAAATTATGAAAAATGTTTTCATATTTGTCAATTAATAAAACATCATGGCCAGTACCAGAAGGAATAATACACATCCAAAAATTAACAATCTAAGATTTTTGGTTTTCAAAAAATGTTAGAAGATGTGTGAAGAAGCAGGAAAATGAAATTCATGTAGAAATTAAAATAACAAACAAATACAGTCTATGAATTTGTTAAAAGAAATTAACAGATTTGAGCTACAAGTAATTGTGTGTGTGTCTATGTTTGTGAGTCTTCTTATGTTTTTGTGTGTGAGTACAAGCACGTGCCAAGATACACGTGGAGCTCAGAAGACAACTCTAGATAACCATCTTTGCTTTCCAACTTGCATGAAGAAGAATTTCTTGTTATTTACCACTAGGATGACAAATTATCTTCCCAGTGAACTTGGGGGAATTCTTTCATCTCTGGCTCCTGTATCACTATAAAAACACTGGGATTAGAGACAGGCACTATCATACCTGGCTTTTCATGAGTTCAGTGGATCTAAGCTTGTGTCCTCATATGTCAAGTATATTATCTACTAAGTCATTTCCCAGACCATTTGACCATAAATTGAAATTGTGGACTTTATTCCAAAAAAGGAATGTTAATACTGAAGAAGTAATACTTAAAAAAAACCTCACAAACTTGATTAAATCATGGAAGTTCATATCCAAGGTGCACAGCAAGCTTCAAAATGAATAGAAGTAGTGACTTACAAAGAGAAATGCCCAAGTGAAGAAAGATAAAGTCTTAAAGACAAACTGAGAAAACAATTAATTGAATAGTCTGAAATTTTTATAAGATTAACATCTGATTTATTATCATAGACAACGAAAGCTAGTCGGTACTGAGAGGTTAAATCCAAAGTACTGAAAGAAGTAAATACCTATCAACTCACTCTTACATCAAATAAAATTAAAAACAAACAATGGCTTCTTCAGCTTTCCTACTCTCCTGTCCTTGATATCTACTAGGAGCTTGATAATGATGACTCGTTTATAGCTGATCACTCATAGTAACTTACACTCAGCACTTAGGGAAATTTAGAGTTTCCATATTCACTACTATTCACTGCAAGAAGCTTTTCTGATCAAGGTTGAGCAAAGTACAATTCTATGGTTATAAACATTAAGAAGGTAATTTGACACCATTTTCCTTTGTCCAAACAACATCAGTAGGTTTCCACTAGGGCCCATGAGCTCTCCACTCATGGGCTTTGACAAGGTTTACAGTGCCAGATATCCAATCCTTCCACTAGAGCAGGCTCATATCCATCCAGGAAGTGGTTAGTTATCCCCAAACCATCATGCAGCTATTGAACCATGGGCACAGCTTGCTTAGCAAGCAGGTGCAGATTGCTGGATTAACTTCCAGCACTACGAAAGCTAGCCAGAAGGAAGATAGTTTCCTATAAGCTTGCAATTGATTTTTTTTTTATACCTTACAATCAAAATGGGTGATATTTGAGCAACATGGTCTTATGATATAGTTATGATTGGCAACCAAGTGATATGATAGTAGTGTGCATTATTTTGTGAATGACAAGGAGAGCTGTAAGATGCAATCTTTTGGAAACAGCGTGGCTGATATACATATCACCTCACTACATATGGTTACTACTAGTTAGACTTAATGAACTAATAATAATAACAACAACAATATGAAGTTGGTAGAGAGGCCAGGTGATGGGTCTTGAAGTGACTATAAAGGATGTCACGGAGAATGAATGAGATAAAAATAATGGTAGTGATGTATTAAATGTCAAAGAATAAATAAAATATTATTTTTATTTGAAGAATTCATAGGAACCATACGAGTTAAGCAAACAACAAGGACATTTACTGGTTATAATACAAACTCATAAAAAAAATCCCAGAGCAAGTGCTTTTGGTTAAAGTACCCTAGCAAAGTAACCTGAGTCTGTGCAAAGAGCAATATAAAGACAAGTAAATAAAATTCAATTAAAAGCATGATTATATCATCTTATGTGTTTATAAATCCCCAAGTATCAAGTGTTCTGTTATAACAACAAGAAACAGACAAAGACAGCAAGCTAAACCAGGTATCAAGTCAATGGCGAAGACTGCTGGAAAAGATGACATAAAGAGCATGACTTCTGTTTGGTCAACAATACAGTCCTTCTTAGCCAAAAATACACAAGACAAGAGATGCAACATGAAAAAGTAGCTACAGAAAATCTATTCATAAGAGTACCTGACAAATTGAAGATAAAATAGTAATAAAGATTCTTTCAAAGATTGAGACATTTTATAATGATTAATAGTCAAAATGGTAAGAAAACATGAGGATAAACATATCTATTTTTGTTCAGTGTTAATTTCTCCTTCCATTGATTTCTGAGAGTCATTAAATGCCTATCTTTGAAGCATAATTCCAGATAATCTTTTGAGGTCATAAAAATCTGGAGAAAAATAATGTTCTCTTTATTGTGATATGTAATCCCTCATTGTCAGCTTCAGAGAAAACACACTTTGGGAATTATATCTAAATTGCAGATAGAATCCAGGAACTACATCTGAGGGGAAACAGGCTGTCACTCTCTAGCTCTCTGAAGCCTTTGAAACTCCAGCCAGCGATTCCATATGCTGCTGCTTTCATAACTTAAAATGGAACTCCCCTTCCCCCTGCATCATATTTCTCATAGTCATTAACTCACCACAAAGTATATTTGTTTAAAGACTTTCTCAGTGGCAATTATTAAGAGTAAAATATAGATTTATATCATCTAACCTTTTCATACCTAGAGAGAATCTTTACAATTCTGTAAATGCAGACTTACTTATCCACTCTTTCTAATTTCAACATTGTATCCACATTTTTGTGTATAACAAGAATGTTCTCTCCTCTGCAAATACTTGTTTTGTTTGTGCACATTATAATTCTCTTGGAAGATTCAGCAAGCAGTGATTGATCTCCTCAGACCCACTAATGAGGAACACTTCATTCATGTCTGTATTTGATTATGTCATGTGCAAAAAGTTAGCCAAGGTTCTTGGAGAAGAGCAGCCAACAGTGTCTTTAAAGCTGAGAACAGAACATATGAAATGTCCAGACTCAGTATGAAAAACAGCTATTATGTACATAGTTATGCAACTTTCATCTGTCCATCAAAAGAATATAAAATTTTGGAAAAGTTTTCCTAAAATTAAAAGAAAACTTGAATTTATAATCCTACATAGATAAGCACAATGGTGTCTCATGGTAGGAATGGATGTCACACAGATTCTGTGAGCCTTACATCTCTTTGTTATAGAGTCTATTTGAAGCAGTTCACTTTTGCTCTTTTTCTACTAGTTTTCTTATAAAAAAGGTGCATAGTTCTATTCAGGTGATAGTTATTTTCTGATAACTAATTTCAGCAACACTTAAAGATTAGCAAACACCATAATGATAACAATGAAAATTATTTTAATAGTGAATTAAGGTTACAGAAATATCCTAAAATGCTCTGGTAATTATCTTTTGAAATTCTCTTTCTAATACCAATTCTTATGCTATGGTTCATAATTCTTATTCTGATAAGTTTTATCAGAGTGATATAACTGAAATAACTTACATTGTCTTTTGAGAATGAAATTTACATGTTTGATAATGAAGAGAACAACTTCTTTAATTTTTCAATGTAAATTTCAGACAGAAACACTCATATCCACATGGTGAGTTTCCAGCATATCATAAGTAAGTTTCATAATAGCAATATGATTTTCTTCAAAGTTTAAAATATTTTAAAAGATGATGAATCTTATTAGCTTTGTAGACTGACATGCACTATTAAAATTACAATATTAGTTTATACTCATATGTTTTGTGATCAAACTGCTCTTTTTAAGTAACTTATTTCAGTCTAGAAATTAGTAAGTATTTCAGCCCCTATTAAGTTTCAAGAAGGGAGCAAAAACAAATGTCTTGTTTTGAGATGATTTACACTATTTAAGAGAGAGGCACGCAATAAGTCTCACACATAAACAGAAGTAAACTCTGCAGTAGAACATATTTGACAGTACTAAATTCTTTGGAGGAAAATGCAGTGATATAGAATTAATTATTTTTACTACAGTGCAATTTTTAAAAAGTTTTCTGATTCATACATCATTCAGAATGAATTCAGTCATGCATATAATTAAGGATAGTTACTATCACAACATTTGGAAACGATAAAGACACAGGGCAAGAATTACCGTGGCTTTTTTTTTTTTTGAAGTAATGTGAGAGTCACTGTATAAGGAAGAATAATTGAAGAGAAATAGAGATTCTAAAAATGGGTAGCATAGCTGTTCCATCATGTAAGATTTTGTACACTACTGCAACATTTTCACTCTAAGTAAAAGTAGAAATATATGAACAGAAAAAAAAATAAAGTTATTTTCTCACCCTCAATATGAACAATCTGACTTAAGCACTAAAGAGTGTGGAGAAAGAGAAAGGGAAGAGAGGCGTCAGGAACACATCGTGGAGATAGTAAAGGTTCAGGTTCATATTATACTCTGGGGATGCAATCAAAATTATTTCCTCATGTAACAGATACAGAACATAAAAACATGAGAACACCAGGGTGGCACTTTACGCCACACGTGACAAGCCTGTAGTTGATCCTGTCACCTGCATTGTGAAACGAGAAAAACAAGTCTTGCAAGTTGACCTCTGACTCCATCCACATATACCAAAATAACAAATGCAAATATTTAACATAATGAGAGAAACTGAAAACAATTCAAGGGTTTTGGGGTGCAAAAATTGAATAAATGGCATTTTACCACCTTCTCTCTGCCCCAGATCCACTCTCTGCACATGGCATTTTTATCAACTGAGGTAAGGAAGCTGAAAAAAAACAAACAAATGTAAAAACATTAAGATTTAAACTAGTAATTGCTTTATGTGTGTGTGTGTGTGTGAGAGAGAGAGAGAGAGAGAGAGAGAAAGAAAGAGGTTAGTCTGGATGTTAGTCAACAAAATAGAGAGCTCAAGGGCCAAAGGTATAGCTGAACTCATGATAGGGATCAGAAGAATAATCATCCTGGACAATATTATCCAAAGAATAAAATAACATAAATAACTTAATAACAAGAACTGAATTTAAGATAGTTGAACATTAGGATAAAAAATAGAATGAGTAAAACTGCAAGAGAACCAAAGAGAGTATAACATTCTAGAAGCCAAGTGGGAGAAATGTTTATAGAGCAAATGTTATTAAGTCTTATCAACATTCATCACAGGTCAAAAATGTCACTGCTAGTCACTGACTGCTGTAATGTAGACATCACTGGAGATCTATGTTGAAGCAAATTCTTATAGTTTACATGTGGAACATCCCCTGCTGGTTTCTGTGCTTAAATTCTTGGACCAAGTTGGTGGCTCAGTATTGGGAGGTTGTGAAATCTTTGATATTTAGTTGGCAGACATAGGATTGAACCTAGATCTGGTTACCTAGTGTTTTTTTTTTTTTTTTTTTTTTGTGTGTGTGTGTGTGTGTGTGTGTGTGTGTTCTGAATAATGTGAGGAGTTATCACTGCAAACTCTGGCCTCCAAAGACTGACCCACTCCAGCCTGAGTTGCAATTATGAACCTTAGTGAATCCTTCATTTTTAAGTCATTCACTTAGTGTTCTGCTGCAGAGTTGAGAAAAGTGATTCATGCACAACTACAGAGGAATAGATGAGTGAAAAACTAGACTTGAGGGTATGTATGTACAAATCAAAAGAGAAAGAAAAATTGAGACCACGAAAATAATACATACCATTATAAGTGCGATGACTTAAAAGAACAGAAATTCATTCCCTTAGTTTTATAGATTATAAGTCCAAGTCACTAACACTGGGCTGTGGACCAGGGTTGATAGGGAATGTTCCACAGAGACACTTTACTAAGAATCAACTTCTTGCTTTATGTTTATGGGGGACTTGGGTGTATTCTTGGCTCTTGTTATATCACTGTGATGTCTACTGTGGTGACCATAGTGCTCTCTTTGATAGGTTGTGTCTACTCTTAAGAGGAACACATTCAACTTGTTTAGAGTTAACACAAAATACCCAGGATAATCTCTCCACTTTGAGATTGTCAATGTCATCACAACTACATGCCCTTCTGTTTTTTTTCTGTCATTTTAAATAACTTTCACAATTGTTCTAATTACTGTTCACAGCAATATGCTGTGAAGAGACACCATCACCATGGCAACTCTAATAAAAGAAAACATATCATTGGGACTTGTTCATAACTTTAGAGGTTTAGTCTATTATCAAGGCAGGAAGCACACAGGCAGACATAGTGCTGGAGAAGTAGGTGAGAGTTCTATATCCTGACTTGCAGACAGCAGGGAAAAAGAGGGAGACTGGTTCTGATATGGGCTTTAGAAGCCTCAAAGACCTCCTTAATGACACATTTCTTTTAACAAGGTCACACCTACTCTAGCAAGGCCACACCCCATAATCCTTCTAATCCTTTCAGACTGTTTTATTGACTGGTGACTAAACATTAAAATATATGAGCCTACAGGTGCCTTCTTTACTCAAACCACCACAACAATCTTTCCTAGGGCTAATACTGAGTCTCACACCTATAATAATAAAGTTATTATCAGAAACTGATCTAGCTAAGATATGGGAAGAGCTAGTAAAAGTGTTAACGTTAACATAGCCGCTGTGGCAGTTTGTATTTATCAGCAACCACAGGTTTGGTCATCTGCTACGTTGGAGTGGAAAATAAGTTCAAAAAGTTCAGTATTTGAAAACCAAAACAGATGGAAAGAATAGTATAAGATATATTGAAATAATAAAAATTTAAGTCAGGAGTGGACAAAGGAAATACATAGAAATAGTAGGTAGAAGATTAAATATAAGCAGTTAGATACTTTTTACTTTTCTTGTGGAATTCTAATATAATTGCAGTTTAAAAAGCCAAAACCATTCAATGGAAAAAAGACAGCATCTTCAACAAATGGTCCAACTGGATGTCTACATGCAGAAAAATGAAACTAGATCCGTATCTATCACCCTGCACAAAACTAAGTCCAAGTGGATCAAAGACCTCAATATAAAACCAGATACTCTAAATCGGTTAGAGGAAAAAGTGGGTAAGACCCTAGAACTCATTGGCACAGGAGACAACTTCCTGAACAGAACACCATCAGCACAGGCCCTAAGAGCAACAATCAATAAATGGGACCACATGAAACTGAAAAGCTTCTGTAAAGCAAAAGACACTGTCGTTAGAACAAATCGACAGCCTACAGATTGGGAAAGGATCTTCACCGACCGAACATCTGATAGAGGGCTGATTTCTGGAATATATAAAGAACTAAAGAAGTTAAAAGGCAATAATCCCAGTAACCCAATTAAAAATGGGGTATGGAGCTAAACAGAGAATTCTCTGTAGAAAAATATAGAATGGCAGAGAAACACATCCCTAGCCATCAGAGAGATGCAAATCAAAACGACCCTGAGATTTCACCTTACACACATCAGAGTGGCTAAGATCAAAAACTCAAGAGATAACGCATGCTGGAGAGGCTGTGGAGAAAGGGGAACCCTCCTCCATTGCTGGGTGGCAATGTCAACTGGTACAACCACTATGGAAATCAATCTGGAACTTTCTCAGAAAATTAGGAATAGTGCTTCCTCAAGATCCAGGTATACCACTCCTAGGCATATATCCAAAAGATGTTCAAGTACACAACAAGGACATTTGCTCAACCATGTTTGTAGCAGCTTTATTCATAATAGCAAGAACCTGGAAACAACCCAGATGTCCATCAATGGAGGAATGGATACAGAAATAGTGGTACTTTTACACAATAGAATACTACTCAGAAATTAAAAACAAGGAAATCATGAATTTTGCAGGCAAATGGTGGGATCTAGAAAAAAAAAATCATCCTGAGTGAGGTATCCCTAAAGCAAAAAGACACACATGGTACATACTCATTTATATAGCCCTATAAGATAGGATAAACAGTAAAATCTGTACACCTAAAGAAGATAAACAAGAAAGAGGTCCAGGAGTAAGATGATCAATCCTCTTCTAGAAAGACAAAGAGGATGGACATTGGAAACAGGAGAAAACAAGTAACAGGACAGTAGCCTACCACAGAAGGCACCTGAAAGACTCTACCTAGCAGTGTATCAAAGCAGATGCTGAAACCCATAACCAAGCCTTTGGCAGAGCATAGTGAATCATATGAAAAGAGGTGGAATTAGTATATCTTAGAGGGGACAGGGAGACCCACAAGGTCCAAATATATTTGAACACAGGGGTCTTCTATGAGACTATTTCTCTAACCAAGGACCAAGCATGGATATAACCTACAATCTCTGCTCAGACATAACCCATGGTATCTCAGTATCCAAGTGGGTTTCCTAGTAAGGGGGACAGGAATTGTTTCTCACATGAACTCATGAGCTTCTCCTCCCTCCTGAGGGAGGATCAGCCTTGCTAGGCCACAGATAAGGTCCTTGCAACCATCCTGAAGATACCTGATAAGCAAGGGCCAGAAGGAAGGAGAGGAGGACACCTTCTCTCAGTGGACTTGGAAGGGGGCAGGGAGGAGATGAGAGAGGAAGGGGAGGATTGGGAGGGAAAGATGGAGAGGTCTGCAGCTGGGATACAAGTGAATGTATAAAATTATTTAAAAATAAAAAATATTAATATAAAAAGTATACCAATCTTTAGATAACTAAATATTACTTCTTCAAGCTACACACATTTTTTAACCAAATTCAATTATCATTGACGATATTTTTCATAATTCATTTTGTCTGCCTGTATACACAGGCACAATACATGTGCCCTGAGATCAGTAATATGTACATGAGTTTATCATCTGGATTGAAGCGTTAATGATGCCCCAAAGCCTACCAAGGTGTTTGCAAATGTTTATTTTTACTTTTGCTCTAGACAGCTGTGTTTTTCAAGGCTTATGTCTTCTATTTATATTTTCTGTCACCTTTTGTGTTGTTGGGATGTCACCTGTCATTTAATCTTGCTGTTAGTGTGCTTTTAGGCTCTTACATTTCAATTTGTAGTTTATAAGATGTGTTAGGTAGGGCAAACAGAGAGACAAGCTAATTATGATTGTGTTCTAAAGATGAGAAATGTGACTCTGTGTGAGATGCTGTGCATCTGAATAAAGTTTATAGACTACAAAGTGATCTCAGAGATACTTTATTTTGCCAGTCTAGTTCTCATTTTCTCCTGCAGTAAAGGTCTCTGCAAATGTGCTATGAGATGTCTATTCAGATGCCATATGTATGAACACTAATAAATATCCATAAAAATTAAAGGACCGTGTGATGATGTTTATAGACAATGTGCAGAAAAGTGAATGTCTCAGTTAAGGTCCTGTCTGAAAACAGATGGCTCATTCAAATTGGTTGTTTCAAGAGATCTTTATAGATGGCTGTTTCCAAAGGTGAAATGATAGTTTGAAAAAAAAATTGGAAGAGCTGGTGCAATAGGATGGAGCTGTTCCCAGGAATAAGCATGGAAGTAGTTGCTGTCCAACTTTGTAGACACCTCTGTGTGCAGTGAACCATCTGAGGTGAGTCAAGTGCCTTTCCTGAACTGATGATCAGGCAAAGGGCATCTCTCAGGGAGAAAGGCAGAAGAATGAAAGTTTGATTTCACTATGCCTTTACCTTCATTTCCTTCCCATGCTTCTCCTTGATTACACAGAACAGGAAGTTAGTGAAGAGGGATTCACATTTAGTTTGTGTCAGTTAGACTTTTAGGGGAAGAAAGCTAACGGTGTTGAGTAGCTATGGAAGAACAAACAAGAAGATAGTCACCACAGCATAGAAATAAAAGTGAAGAAAGCCTCAGAAAAGAGCAACCTGTAAGAACACCACATACAGCAAGCTAAATGTATCTCGGTCTTAGCTTCTTCGCCTGTTGTTTTGATAAGTTACTTGGTCATAAACAATTTAAAGGAGAAGGGTCTAATACTGACCCACAGTTATGGTTTAAAGTATTGTCATGACAGGAAAGACAAAGCAGCAGGAGTTTCTGGGAGTTATCCACAGATGCCCACAGTGAAGAAGCAAAGAGAGACAGGCAGAGGTGTCCTAGTGCCCAGCTCCCCTTCTTATTCCAAGTCAGTTCAGTACGTTCCAGCCCAAGAAATACTTCCTCCTTCCATTAGGATGTGTCTTTCCAGACCAATTAAAACACAACCAGACCAGGATAACCCTCCACAGGCGTTCTAGGACCTATCAACCAGGTAGGTCTAGATATTTTTCAAGTTGACAACTAACACCAACTCTCACAATACTATTATTTATTAATAGTAATATACATGTCCTGCACACATGTTACTATGGCATGCCATCTTTTGGGGGAAACTCCAGTAAATAAATCAGATCTTACATCCAGAGACTATCTCGAAGGAGGAGTTTGTAAAACATAAAAAAAGGTTCTAATGACACTGATCCTTAATTTAATGTGGACATGCATATTATTTTTGTTACCAATAAAAGGAAATGAACATCAATTTATGCAAACTGCATTTTCCTAATAACCAAGAACTTTTATTAGTTAATTATCTAACACAAGGAATTTATTGAGTGTAGGACTGAGTGAAATATGACTTCTTTGGGGGATATTGCTATCTGTATTTTCTGGCAAATTATTTTACTTCAGTTCTTCTATCAGAAAAACTGTAATTCATTTTCATCTTTAAATTATCACAGAAAGTATCATATTTCTCTATATATTACATTCCTATTGAATATACACTATATACTTTGAAGCTTATTTCAAAGTACAGAAATGAAGTGCAACAATTTCAACAGTTTTATGAACATAATGGTAAAATTTCTTGAATAATAAAATAAACATTTAAGCAAAAAGAACAATTCATTTTTAAATAATTAAAGAAAATCTTAGTAAAATATTCAAGATACTAGAATTTCATTTCATTAAAAAATCTAACTTGTTTTCTTACTGTTATTTATTTTCTAATGTTTCAAAGCATAGCCAGCATTCTATAATCTCATGGGGCTTTTTAAGGAAATAATTTTTATTCTTATAAACAAAGAGGAGATAGCCCCCCCCCACATTTTTAACCCAAGGAATGATAATATTCCTGAATGCATGGCCCAGTGACCTAGAAAGAATACCTAACTGGAGGCTAAGAAAAAGGAGATTTTAAAGTCTCACTATCCCTGGAAAATGTGCGGCTTCAGTTCACATCCATTTTCTATAAGTGAAGAAGTTTGATAAGATTTTTTTTTAAATATAACATTAAGTAAACACAGAGGCACTGGTGGTAAGTCAACCTAAAGAGCCACATGTTTAACTGAAAAATTGGTATCTCACATCTCATCTGCATTTGCAAGTCATGCAGATGAGAAGATAGAAAAGAATGTGACACAAATTACCAGCTGAACATTCAGGGATGGTGAAATCAACCACTAGGATGGATAGCAGAGCGTTAAATTTTAAAGGTTTTAGGAGAGAATGGCCCAGTCTTATCCCAGTGCAACCTGAATCAGAGAAGAAAGCAGTGGATGTTTAATAACATGGGGCCACGGCAAAGATTAATCTGAACACAATATGCTTATAGTATAAAGGAAAATCATGCAGTTGCATTCCTGAAAGGGCAGATCATATTGGTATATGTGGCAGAAATTGTAAGCAAAGTACTAAGGTAGAAATTAATCCATGGCAGAAAACCATTCCAGCTAAATGAGATAAATATTATACCTAGAAAATGATGGATAATTTTGTGGGATAAGCAAGAGCTGTGAAGTTAAACATTATTTCACTGTGATTATTAAGCAAACTCAAAAGCTGTCAAATAACTATGCCCTCCAGCAAGATCTTTTATTTTGGAAAAAGAAAAAGTCAATTTTCTTGAACAGACATAAACACTAGTTTGATGATAGGAGGAAAATAGAAAGCTCCCCACAGTGTTTTACATTCTGTTGGTGTTGACTAGAAATGGCATAGTAGAGAATGTTAAAAGATAGTTTATCCATATATGGTGGCAGAGCAGTCTGGTGTCAGAGAAAGGTAGATATCTGTAGATTTCAGGCCAGATAAGGCTACACAGTTCAAAAACCAAAACTAAAGAATTATAGTAAACACTATGTTCAACTCACCACAGTACTCCGTACTCCATGAAGAGAAATTTTGGGGGGTGAAGGGGTCAAGAAATATATTTATTCTTGTTACTACAATACTTAATAAAGTAAAATTTTAATCATAATTAATGTAAAATCAAATACCCTAGCTATATAAGTTAATATTTCTCAACAATATATAGTATAGTACTGTACTATATATAGTACTGTGTGATATATGTTTACTAATTACATATACACACATATATTTATGCTTATATAAACAGCAACTAAGCATATATTCACATTTACTCTTTAAAAAAATGGGTCAGTAACCACTTAAAGAGAAAGAGAAATACAAGTTCTTTGAATATACCTTGTTTTATGTTTGGAAATATAAAACTGTGAATATGGTGTGCAGAATTAATACAAGTTTATATCAAGAAAAAGAGCCTATTGCAGTTAAAAACATAGTTCTCAGTTTTCTTTTCATCATTTCTTAGTAATTCTAAAGTGCAAGGGTAAAACACTTGTCTGGAGATGACTTGACTTTCTCTCCCTATTTCTCCTCTTTTGTATGTGGCTAGTTAGAGCCGCTGCAACAACCGGAGAGTGACAGCTGCTCCCTCATAAGCCTTATCATTCTCACGAGGGATTGGAGTTCCTTTTCTATAAAAGCATTTTTTCAATTAAATTTCTGTCGCTTTCTACCACAATAGCTGAATGATTCATAGAACAAGAATACAGTACGGGGCAGAGATGGCTCAATGGGTTAAGCACCTGATGTAAAAATGATGGTCTGAGTTCAGTCTCTGGGTCCCATGTGGTGGAAGGACACTACCAATCCTACAATTTGTCCTCTGATCCCTTCCTATCTGCTGTGGTGATCCCTCTCTCTCTCTCTCTCCTTCTCTCTCTTGCTTTCTCCCTCTCTCCCTCTCTCTCTCATGCATCCCCCAATCCAAAAGTATTTATGCGAGGCTAAGCACTGCACTCAGGGTCAGCCGCTTTGGACCCAGAGAAGAGCATGTCTGATTGCATGCGGGTTGATGCCCCAGGTCCCGCCTCTGAGAAAAAGGTATCGGTCAGGTCTGATGCTCTTTGGGTGGATGACACCTAAATGAACATCAGTACAAAGTCCCAATTTATTTCTAATAAGAGATATCAGACCTCTACTCTTGCCTGATGCGTCTAAAACAAAAAGGGGGAACTGTAGAGAGCTGCGGAATGCTATGCCTTAAAGATGGAGCTGGTTTCTGCCTTCCACCTTCCCGATGGTGAGTGCTCTCTGTCACGAACAATTCCACATTTGGCTAAGGCTGAGGATCTGGCTTGCTTCCATGTATGAGGACCTATCTGCATTGCCCACGTGGCACGCTGGGGTTGGCTACCCAGAGGCTATTTAAGCTGTGGGCTGGCTTTCCCCAGGGTCAGATGATTGTTCAAGGTTCCTGAATAAACTGCATTGAAAAAAAATAAATGAATGAATGAATGAACGAATGAGCCAACAAATAAATAAATAAATATTAAAAAAAAAAAAAGAAACAGAGTTATGTCACTTACACAAATGTCATTTAGGCAATGTTCCTTCCAATAGCCACAAAGTATTTAACAGAACTCCAGTAACAGGCATAAAAAACCTGCTCTTTAATTGTTGACCAAGGGAGTCCAAGAGACACCAAGCAATATAGGCTATTGCTGCTACACCTGGTTGCCTCACAGAATTGAATTTGAAGGGAAGGCCTTGTTCCTGAAGACACTATACACTGTGGACACATGACTTAGAGGAGTCAATTTGGATCTGAAGTAGAAGCCTGTCCCTGGGGAGTGGATCTGATAGAATCATAAGGTCCTGTGCAAGATGCCAAGTGAGAGGAACAATTGTAGTACGACCCAGTTATGAAACCTATGAACCATGGCAAGACTACACTGGAAAGATGGGCACAGGGGAGCAATAGTGGTGCTTTATCTTGGGTGTAACCAAAAGCTGCCTAATTGGACTTCAGGCTCTCTCAAAAGGAGTAAATTCATGTCTGATACTGTAGCGTTAGACTATATATGCCCTGTGACTGAAGAGGTGGTAGGTCCATGAGGAAAACCTACTACTTTCCAGGTTTCCTAATCAATGAGTTTTTAATCACTTTCAAGATACTTCTCTTGTAACCAATGGTGCCTGAACTTTTGCCCTCCCCAGAGAGACTTCTTTTAGTAGCAGGTGAAAACTGTAACAGAGGTGCACAATTAATGACCATTCCCAACCACAGTGGGTACATCTGTAGTGCACTCTCTATTCAAGGACCAGGAAAGTCACAGAAGAATGGACAGAAAGATTGTCCCGTAGAAAGGACAGGGAATGTGTGCTTATGTAGCCTCCGCAACATGCTTGCCTGAATAAGAGCGGTACAATGATACCAGTTTACACATCAACATATATAAGGGAAATACCACATGGTCCCATCCCTAGGTAAAGGGCTATAGACCAATGCCTGCTAGGAGATGGAAAAACAGTTCCCTTCAGGGAGGCTCTCCTAATAGGTTATCAAATTCCAAGTAATTAGCCTCGGACTCATGTACACACGAGCAAAGCCAAATAGACTCAGAGTTCACATATGCATGTGTGTGCATATTTATATATGCATATCTATGAATATATGTAACGATAGTAATTTTGAAAGGTAACATGGATTTTGATGGGTGTGGGAGGAGTTGGAGATAGAAGTGATGTGGGTATATAAAACTGTGGAAAAAAATAGGTATTAAGACTGGAACATTGACTTGGTGTTTAAGAACACTTGTAGTTCTTGCAGAGGACCTTGATTCAATCCTTATTATCCACACAGAAACTCACAGCCATATGTAATGCCATATGGGAATTCTAGGGAATCCAAAGGATATTTTCTTCTGTCCAGTTGGCCCCCAGGCACACATGCAGTACACATACATGAAGGCAAAATACTAATATGCATAAAATAAAACACAGAAATTAAAATTTTAAGTTAAATTCCACCTTACAATAAAATGAAAATTCCAAAATAAAACAGTAGTAGAAAATTTGGCCTTAAATAATAAAAATGCTGAAAATAACAGCAACAAAAATAATCAACTGACAGAGAGAGTGAGAGGAAGAACAAATGTAGTAAGATAGTAAGAGTAATTTATAAATGAAACTTGTTATCATGCCTTGCCAGAATAATATTGCAGGAAATTAGTTAGTTAGGTTTGTTGAAATTTGTATGATTGATGAAATTTAGAACTGGCATGTTGAAATGTAGGAATCTTGATGGAAAAAAAATTCTGCTGCCATTGTTGTAATAGCTTACCTTAAACAACTAAAAATGAACACCAAATAGTTTAGTTAATGGTTTCAAGGAGTATTATTTAGGGGAGGTATGGGATAGCATAGCAGTTCACGTTAAGGAGCTAAGGTAGAGTGCCTGTACGCTATGATTACTCTTTTCCACATTGAAATCTGTCTCCGTCCTCAACTTCGTTATCCACAAGGCAAGATCTTCCTTATTTTGATTAACCTTCTCCAGAAATACCCTCATAGGCATGCCTATGGATATGCCTCACTGGTTTTCTCTGTGTTTCCCAAGTCACTTAAATGAATAAACAATATTAGCATTTATAAATCTATGTCTTGTCAACTTGAGACCCAAGCAAATTTCTTGAAGAATATCTTTCCACAGTAGCAAAGGCCTCAAAGGCCTCAAAGGCTCATGTCTGTATTGTAATGAGAAACATGTTTAGTCCATCTGCAGGAGTCACCATAATCTTAACAATACAGAAAAGTTGAAATATGAAATGCTTACTGAGACTCAAGGTAAACTCTTTGGCATAAGCCCCTATAAAATCAAAATTAAAGTTATATTTTCCCTAAATACAATAATACAGAACAAAACTTACCATTCCCCAAGGGAGGAATCAGGGGAGAGGAGGGAAGAATGAGACCACAGTTCAACAGGCAAAGTGTTATACCCTGTATCTCCATGCTGCCATCCAAGGCACATGTAGGCATTATATAAGCTCCGAGGGCTTTGGAACTCTCCCATCTCTGACCTTGCCCTCAGCCTATAGGATGGTGCCACCCATGCTCAAGGTAGATCTTTCTCCCTTAGTTGAATCTCTTTTGTAAAGGAAATATAGATCAAGTTGACAATGTAACTATCCCTAAGGCCCTTGTAAAGCTTGATGCCAATGACTGAGATTAAACAACTATCAAGGTCATGGGAAAATAAATCCAAGTGTCTTATCTCTGTTCCATAAATACATGTTCCTCCACACCTACACATATAAGTGTGAGTACACACACACACACACACATACATGCATGGACACACACTCACAGGGAGGTGCTTGGAACTCATTAAGTAAACAAAGCAACACAAAATAGTTTGTGTCTGGGTAAATCTGGAAACAAAAGGATTTTGTACACACATATTCACAGAATTTCCATGACAATCCAACTTCTCCTTTATTATTCATTGTTTCCTTACTTTCCTGTCCCCTTACAACTGTCTTACACAAGAATAGCTTAAAAATTGTAATGCATCTCTTTTTAGAAAAAAAAAAAGCAAAAATAAAAACAAAAAATGAACAAATAAAAAAAACTGTATTCTTGCAATGTCATGACAGCTTTCACACAATATTTTGGCACTTCCCAGTATTAACACATTTTTAGAAATAAGTAGAAGAAGCAGTAATGAAACAGATATTCAATAGAAAGAGTCTCTTAGGATCTAATTTGTATGGTAGTGGGGAGAATGCCCAGAAGATCGGCCAACAATGGGCAATACAGGCAGTGTTCAGAATAATGCAGCAGACTCCAAAAAGGAATGGAGTCTATAAAAAGACTATTGTGCACAGAACACCAAATTCTAACAGAAGGACCTCAACAAAATAACTGAAAAGAAATCTCTATATTGAGGTACCAGCACATTTCACTTGAGAAGAGAAAATATAATGTACAGAAGATGAGTCTCCTAAATAGAGAAAATATCTCACCAAAGACATCCAATCTCTTTTTTTCCTCTCATGGGTCCATTTTTAGGAGGTCAGAGAAGTGGAACAGAAAATTATATCAGTGGTTCCAGTTGCTTTTAATATGCAATATTTTTTTTCAGCCATGTTTTGTAGAGGAGTAAAGATTTTGCTGTCATTTCATGGGCAAATAAGTGGATTATTTTCCAACTTTACAAGTGAGAAAGACAAACTAGCAAATATGATTCTAGCATCATTTATGGGTCTATAGAAATAATGTCTTTGGTATTTTATAAAAGAGATCTTAATAAGTGGTTTGGAAAATGATATTACAAGCCATTCCGTATTGATTTATTATCTCCCACTGCTCATTTCTGCCATGCACACAAAGCCGCAAAAGATTAACAGTGGCAACTACAATAGTTTGATGCCTACGCTGAAGTTTAAATAGCAAGTAAATTTTTGTATTAGTGGTAATGATGTGAAACTGAAGATTTATTGGATTTATGTATAAAACTTAGGTATATACTCACAATGAGTTTCAGGTTTTAAAAAGCTAGAACGGAGCACAAAATTATGTTTGTTTAATATACCAACAAAGTCAGTTTCGCCTGCTTGTGGTCCTTCTATTATTTTGGTGGTTTGGTTGAGGCACAGAGGTCTGTTCAGGACAACGATACATAAAGATGAATTGTATTGCCATGTGTAAGCCAGAGTGGAGTTTTTCTCTGCTGTGAAATGCAAACAAAACACATCAGGAAAGCAATAAGGCAAATCTCACTCCAGCAGAGCATTAAGAAGACAAACAGTAAGGGACACAAAAAGGTGTTTGACGTCGTTTTAGACCATAAGAGCAACATTTTATACACATTTTTGGGAAGGATTTTAAAGCATTTCCTCACAGTGGTTTGGAGAATGTGACTTTTTTAAAGCCAGAAGCAGGTTGACATTTACGCTGAGTTAGGACCAAAAAAGGACTGTATTAAACTAATTTAAATGTCAAAACACATTGTTTGGGAAGATGTGAATGCACCCAAACTTAACTTCTCAAAGCCTTTCCTTTTGAAAGGTTACAATGAATAACCTTTAACAGTCACTTCACATGGACTACAAAGCAGTGCCAGAATATTAGAACTGGTGAACCCAAGATCTCATCAACTTTTCCATCACCTACCTGTATAATCTGCACTTTGTAAGTGGACTCTAAAACTGAGGAAGGAGGTAGGAATTCACATCCTTTTGAAAAAGTGGAACATTTTTAGTTCATACATACTTCAGGGATGGTAGAACACAGGACACCCAGGCCTAAATATAGTACCATGTTACACATTCCAACTTGTTAAAATAAACCAGGACTGTCCGAACTATTTCAAAATTCACAGGACATGAAGCGATTATGTAGCTTCAGACAACTATCCAAACCTCACAGTCTTATTTTGTCCAAAACCTGCCTTCTGTCATGATTATGCTGAAAGTATTGAAAGCATTAGTAAGTTTCAGAAACAGATGAACAGAAACTCAAGAACACCAAGGCCTTATAAACTCTGCATCTTGGAATCATTGCATATGTCCTAAGCCAACCAGGAGACATGGCTAAAAATCCTCACCTTACTCATTATTCCGTTTTCATGTTCTCAGCCTTAATTAGAGTGATATTTTTTTTTCATAGCACTTCGCATTGAATAAAATAATGCAGTTTGGGGTATTTAAATTTAACTCTAAAACAACACAACCGTAACTTTGTTTTTCAGTGGAAGTCGGTTCGGTAGATCATTGTCTGCTCAAAGTCATGTACAAAATCTACATTCAAACACAGATTCTCCGGTTCCAAACTGTGCCTGGTGCTGTGGACAATGATGTTTCATTTTCATTTCTCTTGCCTCCCACTACTATGAGCACACCACCACTATGGCTTTCCCTTTCTTGCCCATGCTTTCTCATTTACTTTGTTTGGAGCAGTTTGGAGACCATTCCTAGAGACCAGTTTGCTTGTCTTTAATTAGTGGAGGTGTTGCTAAGATGATGCTGAGGTCAAAAGACTCCTGAATTGAAAGCCAACTGTGCTGAGGTCAAAAATCCCACTCTAGCCAGAACCCAAGTTTGACAACTTCAGATCACTGAACTTTCTACACAATTCAGTCTTGACCTCCAGGTGACACCCCACTCAGCTCTGTCTTATACTCCAAAAAGAGCTAAAGGCCGAGCTCCAGGGAACATCGTCTTGGTCTGCATATAATCAATGATCATCCCCTGGAGCAATGAGAGGTGAGGGCATATGCTTCTCTGGGTCAACAGGACCCTTTAAATTCTGCCCAAACTGACATTTGGAAACAATTCTGAGCCCTGTGTCCCTCTCTCCCAGTCCTTTTTTATCTTCCAAGTCTACAAGACAATGTACTTCTCTGTTTTATCATTAATATACTCTTCAGTATCTACAAATATGCAAGGAACTTTCAAGAATAAATTCTGCAGGCTTGCTGGGCACTGCTGTTAGCTTGGTGGTTTTGTGGGACTCTTAACAATGAGAGTGGCTGTGTCTCTGACTGTTTTGCCTGCTCCTGAGACATTTCCTCCTTTTGGGTTGCCTTGCTCAGCTTTAATATGAAGCCTTTTGCCTTGTCTTATTGTATTTTGCTTTTGTTATGTTTGCTTATTGTCTCTGGAGACCTGTTCTTTTCTAAAGAGGAGGAGTGGATATCAGGGAGAAGAAAGTTAGGGTAGGAAACTGGGGGCAGTAAAGGGAGGAGAAATTGTTATCAAGATGTATAAGAGAAGAAGCTATTTTCTCTTTTATTATTATCATTTATTACAATTTATTCAATTTGTATCCCAGCTGTGGCCCCCTCCCTCATCTCCTTCCAACCTCACCCTCCCTCCCTCTTCTCCCTCTATGCTCCTCTTCCTGATAGGAGAGGTCCCCCTCACCTTCCACCTGACCCTAGTCTATCAGGGGTCTCATCAGGACTAGTTGCATTGTCAACTAATTGTCTCAGTAGCCTGTTAAGGCTGCACCCCCAGGGGGAGGGATCAGAAAGCCTGCCATTGAGTTCATGCCAGAGATAGCCTCTGCTCCTCTTACTAGGGAACCCACTTGGACACTGAGTCTATGGGCTACAGCTGAGCAGGGGCTCCATGCATGGTCCTTGGTTGGGGTATTAGTCTCTTCACAGCCTCCAGTGCCCAGTGTTTTGTTTTGGGGGGATCTCTGTTGGTCTCCTTTTGGAGCTTCTGTCCCCTCCAGGTCTTTCTCTCTGCCCCTTCTTTCATAAAATTCCATGCACAAGAATCTATTTTCAATAATAATGAAAAAAGAATAAGTTCTGCTACAAACATTCTGTGTATTTCTCTGATTGTTAAATACAAAATAATTACCAGTATAATGGCTGTGAGTCTCTGCATCTGCTTCAATCCCCCATTGGGTGGAGTCTTTTAGAGGACATCTGTGGCAGGCTCCTGTCCTGTTTCCTCTCTTCTACCACTTCTAGTTTCTATAATGTTTTCCCTTCTAATGAGGATGCGCATCCTTCCTAGGGTCCTCCTTGTTGTTTAGCTTCTTGAGGTCTGTAGATTTTAGTATGTTTATTCTATATTATATGGCTAATATCTATTCATAAGTGAGTATATCCCATGTGCGTCTTTTTCCTTCTGGGTATTTTTATTTTCTTAATGGACAGTTTTCCTCATTTTTTAACTGTTTGTCATCTAAGACTTTTATGTTGCCTTAGGCTATCTTTATCTTTTAAACCTTCTTCATTTCTCTTCGAGTAGACTCTTCAGTGAGTATCCAATACTCCTAGTCCAAGCTTTCACTGTATCTCATGAATTCATGGCAGAATCTTTTCTCCTGAAGTTCATATGTTTCATGTGAATAATATTAACTCAGAATATTTTCTCTTGTTAAGATTAATAATTCTCATTTCCTATTGGCAACTGTCACCACTCTTATGTGTGAATTCATTTATATAAAATAATTTAAGATGCAAATTCCAGCACAGCAATTATGCACAGTTGCAAATGAAAAGGAAACTAAGACAAAGAATTCCTCTTAAGTTCTACTGCTGGGAAAACAGCAGAGCCAAGGCTTAAATAGAGCCCTGGCTTTTTATACACAGTGTCATACTCTTTGCTTTATGCAAGACATGTGAAACCAATGACCCATAATTTGGTACATAATAAGGAATAAGATTCTACAGAATTTTAATAATTACTGTAGAGAGTTGAGTTCCTAGAACAATATTTTTAAATACAAACCCCCAGAACTTAGGAACTTGACTTTTTTTGAAAACAAGTCTTTAAAGATTTAAGTAGGTTAAGGATCTCAAGATCATGGTTTAGAGTGAGGCCTGCTCCAGTTTCAGGTGTTCTAATTAGAGGAGAGGACACAGAGGCCAAGAAAAGGTGATGCAGAAATGGAGGCATAGCAAGAAGTGTCAGTGAGCCAAGAGACTCTAAGGATTATATACACCCAGTGTCAAGAGGGAGCCATGAAACATTCTTTTTTAGAAGGAAGAGCCAACTGACACTTTGCTTTCTAACTTTTGGCCTGATGAACTGTGAGAGAAGACATTTTTGTTGCTTTGAAGCACTGAGCCTATGTTACCTTGTTAAGCTTTGCTGAGAAATTACACAACTCCCAGCTACAAAGAGAATGTATAACCTCTAAGGACCACCAGGACCGTTTAGTGAAGCATCGTCTCACTGACAACATCCCAAATGAATATTTACTTTCTGTCACATGTGTTTTCTAGCAACGTTTTTGGTTTTAACAATCAAAAGTAATTCTATGAATGAGATAAAAATTAAATAATAAGTTATCACCATATTACGATGTATAAAAGTTGGATAAAACATTTATAGTATTTTAGTCCATTTAAATACAGATGCTATTAAATATCAGTTTCACTCCAGTTATCTTATCAAAAATTTTAGAGTATTTATATATATTGAAAAAGAATCTGCTTATCCTATCTATTATATTTCAGTTGTCCATAGTTAATTTTTTTATACTAATAGAAGAGTATCAGGATTTGTGCAAAATCTTCATCACAGGCACTCATGGCAAGACATTCTCACTTGCATTCAAGAGGCTGAGACAGGAGTATCCTGGGCTACATAGTAAGACAATGTCTTAGAAAATGAAGCCAAACAGAAACAATTAAAAACAATAAATCTTCATAATTTAGAAAAAAGTTAACAACTGTCTTCTTGGAGCCTATATTTTATGTGTTTTAAAGAGGTTGATTATTGTTACTTTTTTCTGTCTTTAAATGTGTGTGTGCGTGCCTTGCATGTGTGGGTGTGTATGTGTGTGTGGCGCATACGCACACATGCCTGAAAAGTTCAGAAGTTCCCCTGAAGCTGAAGTTGCCTGGTTGTGAGCTTCCCAGGATGGTGATGGAAAACACATTCAGATCCTCTGCCCGAGCAGTTCCTACCTGCCCCTAATTGTTAGGCCCTTTCTTTAGCCCCCAACCATCCAATTCTTGAAAACTAAGTTGAGAGTAATGCAATTCTGCTACTCAATCTTTGGTCTCTATGAGGCTAGTCTTGATAGAATAGTACACTGATACCCCACAAAATACATGTCTCAAAATCAAGTTGTTGACAAAATTAATCCTGATAAACTGATAAAAAAATGACTAAGTATTAAATGAAGTATTGGTCATTAAAGTTCTTAGTGTCTAAGGCTCTGGAGTATTAAACAATTTGTTTAGATAAAACTTCTGGAAACCCAATATAGGATTTTCTTCCTCACCATTTCATGGTCGGTATCCTAAACAGTGAATATAAAATGCTCTAAAATGTAAATGTGATAATTCAAATACACTGTATATTAACTGTCCATATGTACATATATATGAGTGCACATAATGGTCTATGTTTTAAAGGTATAAATGCATATACAATCCTGATATAAATAGTTCAGGTAAATAATTTCATATCTTGCAGGTTTTTCAGATATATACTTCAAGTAATTTTATACTGATTTACATATATGCTTTCACGCATAAGTTTTGATTTAAATACATATTACTCATTACCTTAACTCAGAAATAATACATAATAATACATCTGGTGCTTTATTATACAGAAATGATCATAATCAATACATGTAGGACTTTATTAAAAGCATTCGGGATGCATTCTTAGCAACACAGTTTATTTAAGTAGCTTAGTAATGCTATTTATTTCTAAGCAACAGGAAGTATGATTTGGTCATTCATTAACTGAATTAAATAGTTGTTTGCCCTAATGGAGACCTCAAGTAATTTTAGGATAGTCTGTTTTAGAGCGAGAGGAAATATAAAACTTTGACTTACACAGAGATAGCTGAATTTATTTTAAAGATTTGTTTCATTAGTTTTAAATATATATGTGTGAGTTCACGCTTGTGTGTGTGTGTGTGTGTGTGTGTGTGTGTGTGTGTGTGTGTGTGTTATGCTGTGTGCATCCAGATACCTGTGCCGGCCAGTAGAGGGGTCTGATATCCTGGAACTGGAGTTTCATGTAGGTGTGAGTCTCCTCTCCATGGGTACAAAAAATAAAACCCGAGTCCTCCACAACAGTGACAGGTACTCTTTTGCTGCTGTGGTATCTCAGACCCAATGCTTGATAAGTTTTGATACCTAGAGTATGTGGTTTATGTATGCCTGTATTTGATAAACACAGTGTTACTATGTCAGGATTTCGATTCATAAGATGTTGCTGGACATACATACCTGTATTTCATGGGAAACCCCCAAAGAAATATCAGTCCACAGTGCATTTAGGATATGTTGTTATGGTCTTCTCATTTTCATTGTTCTGACCCCAAGCAGCTCTGTGCTACTGTTGCCACATTGAATTCTTCCTGTTCCACACACACAAACCATAGTCCCTCACTAGCTAAAACTGCTTTCCTTTTTATTCAAAATATCTGTTAGCAATTGTTAAATGCCGATGTTGACATATAGTCTCTAAGAGATTCTGGCACATTTTTTTACTAATTAGTGTGCATGCTTTCTATTATTTACATAAACAACATTTTCATAACATTCTTAATGCAAAAGAAAATATGAGCACAAGCAAATAGTATGAGGTTATTAAAGTACATTTTTCAAATTGAATACAATTTAAAAACATTTTATTATTTCTTTGAGAATTTCATATGTATTTTGAATATATTCATCCCTTTCCCCAACTCCTCCTATAAACAACCTCTTGATTCATCCATACATTCTTTTTCACTCAAGTTTTAGTTTTCTAATTCCATCCACATTGAGCCTGTTTTTGTGTTACCTAACTAATTTTGGGGATGGGGCCAGCCTTAACATGTGACCAACCAACCAGATGTCACAACATAAGACCTGGAGAGGACAGGACCTCCACAATGACCAAACATATCTGGGCACAGGATTCTTTTCTGAGACTGATTCTACAACCAAGGACCATGTTTGGATATAACCTAGAACCCCTGTTCAGATGTAGCCCATGGCAGCTCAGTATCCAAGTGGGTACCCTAGTAAGGGGAACAGGGACTGTTTCTGACATGAACTCAGTGGCTGGTTCTTTGATCTCCCCTCCCCCCACCTCCAAGGGAGGAGTAGCCTTGCTAGGCCACACAGGAAGACATTGCAACCAGTCCTGATGAGACCTGATAAGCTATGGTCAGATGGAGGGGGAGGTGGACCTCCCCTGTAGGTGGACTTGGAGAGGGGCATGGGAAGAGATGAGGGAGGGAGGAAGGGGTTGGGAGGGAAAGAGGGAAGTGGCTACAGCTGGGATACAAAACAAGTAAACTGTAATTTATATAAAAAAATAAAATTAAAATTAAATACAAAACAAAACAAAGCAAACAAACAAACAAAAAAAAACCAGTCTCTCCCCCAGGCAGTAGTGGCAAAAGTCTATAATCCTAGGACTTGGGAGACAGAAGCAGGCCAGTTGCTGAGTTTGAAGATGGCTTGGTCTACAGAGTGAGTTCCACACAGTCAGGGCTACACAGAGAAACTCTGTCTTGAACCAGAAAAAAAGGAAAAGAAAGAAAAAGAAAGGAAAGAAAAAGAAAAGGAACCCAGCAGCTGTTAAATGTTAATATCTCTTCCATGTATGGTGGGATTTTGCATCTATCTTTCCCTGTTAATGCTGTAATTTTGTTGTGACTTGAGTTTGCTCAGGTCTTGTGCAAGCGGTCACGGATACTGTGAGCTCATATGTGCAACTGCCCTATTCTGTCTGGAGAACACTATTTTTTGAAGTGTTCCACCACTTATGGTTCTTTAAATATTTTTGTCCTCTCTTGTAGGAAGCTCTCTAAGCCTTGGGGAAAGCAGTGTGACATGTGCGTTACATTTACAGAAAAACGACATGGTATCCTATTCTTTGCATGCTGAACAGTTAAATGTTTCTGTGTTAATTTATGTCTATTTCAAGAAGAAGCTTCCCTGATGAGAGGTGAGAGATGCTCTTATCTATGAGTACTCCAAGAACTCATTAGGAGTCATTTTAATACTCTATGCATAAATAATAATAATAATAACAATAACTAGTTCCAGGTCTTTGATACCTTTAACAGTGTCAGAAGTTATTTCCATTTCGTGAAGCAGGCCTTAGGCACAATGAGAATGGGGTTGGCTTGCCCTATAACATTTATATCACTTTTGCACCCACTTTTGTGGGTATATCAGGCTAGTTGTAGTTTTAAAGACTCCCCTCACAGCTGGAGAGAGAGTAATTGCTACTTTTCTGCTGGGTTAGACTAATTAACACCTTCCAGAAACAGTATCCAGTAAGTATGAAGCTTACAGGAGAAGACCAGCTTGAGTTTTCCATCTTCTGTGACTCAAGTATGTGATATCTTCAACAATAGGATCTTACCCTCAATTTCCGTATGGTACCTAAAAACATGGTCAATAACCTATAATCTTGGGGGAACTATGTGAACCCTTTGCCCAGCAATTCAAAAGAGGTAACCTATGCCTGGTATTTGGGCCTTATTCACTAGCTCAAAAAAAGTTAATAGGGATATTGTTCCCACCTTCATTGTAAGATGACCCTATTAAGCATCTTTTTGGCTTAAAGTAAACTGTTGACTGGGCAGGGAGTAGATCGGCACGATAAACAAGATCTCTTCTGAGTGAACATCATAAAATATGATAATTCATTAAGGTTAATCTTGAGTACCCATGTCAATGTTTTGAACTTTTAAAGTAAATGATATCACCTGGTTAAATTTAGCATTAATAAGAATATTCTGTTCCATACTCACATATTTGTAATTCATGTATGTGTAGTCAGCATAGATGTTGGTGGTGAGTTGCAGTATTATGTAAAAGGTCTCGGAATTAGATGTATCATTATGGACACATTCAAAAATGATTTATGTAGCGTTGAAAATCTAAAATGGAAAATGAAATACCTAAGTGACACTGGAAAGACTTTCTAAGCCTAAGTTATTTACCTCTAATAGGAAGATGTTAAGACTGGCGAGTCTCTTTGTGTTTGCTCTTAAGATATTAGAATGAGTGAGCAATAAACATTATTATTTTCACTAGTATTACAAAAATTTATATCACTTTCAAGCCCTTTAAAAAAATGTAGGATAGACAAGGAGTGATAACCAAACTGTGCATATTTTCAGTTACTGATATTATAGACTGCCAAATGTTCTGTAGCTTAAAACAACATTAATTTGTAATCTTACTTTTCTTTAGGTCAGAAACTTTTTTCTTTTCTCTCAGAGTTTAAGGTCATGATCAAAATTGCAAAGTTCCAATCTGGACTTATTATTGCAAAATCTTTTTTCTTTTTTCCTCATTTCTTTGCTGTTGTAAGACGCAAGTACCTGCTTTCATGCCTCTTTCAGACATAAGGACATTCTTATATTTTAGAGGATGCCACATTCCTTGCCTCTTATTTTTTAACTGATAAATTAATTGGCATACACAGTTCTGCATTTTGCTCTCATATTTTAAGCCAAAATTTTATTTTGATGATTACCACCCTCTTTCTTCCTCATCTCCGTGAACACGTTGTACCCTTCTACACATCCCTTATAGCCTTCTTTTCTCTTTCATGTCACCTATGACTGCCCTTGCCATCCTTTCTAAAAACGTTTTTTTTCTTTATTAATTACACTTCATTCACTTTGTATCCCCCCTGTGGTTCCCTCCCTCCTCCCATTCCAATCCCTCCTTTCCTCCACCCTCTGCATGCATGCCCCTTCCCAAGTCCACTGATAGGGGAGGTCTTCTTTTCCTTTCTTCTGATCCTAGTCATTTAGGTCTCATCAGAAGTGGCTGCATTGTCTTCTTCTGTGGCCTGGTAATGCTGCTTCCCCCTCAGGGGGAGGTAATTAAAGAGCAGACCAATCAGTTCATGTCAGAGACAGTCCCTGTTCCTATTACAATAGAACCCACTTGGATACTGAACTGCCATGGGCTACATCTGTGCAGGGGTCTTGGGTTATCTCCACACATAGTCCTTGGTTGGAGTATATCAGTCTCAGGAAAGACCCCTGTGCTCAGATTTTTTGGTTCTGTTGCTCTCCTTGTAGAGTTCCTGTCCTGTCAGATCTTACTGTTTCCCACTTCTTTCATAAGATTGCCTGCACTCTGCCCAAAAGTTGCCCATAAATCTCAGCATCTGTTTTGATAGTCTGCAGGGCAGAGCCTTTCAGAAGTCCTCTGTGTCAGGCTCCTGACTTGTTCCCTCTTTTCTCCTTCTTCTGATGTCCAGCCTCTTTGCCTTTCTGGATAGGAATTGAGCATTTTAGCAAGAGTCCACCCTCTTGATTAGTTTCTTTTGGTGTACAGATTTTAGTAGGTTTATCCTATATTATATGTCTGTATGAGTGAGTATATACCGTGTGCATCTTTCTGCTTCTGGGATAGCTCACTCATGGCACAAGAGACAACTTCCTGAACAGAACACCAACAGCACAGGCTCTAAGGCAACAATCAATAAATGGGACCTCAGGAAACTGAAAAGCTTCTGTAAAGCAAAGGGCACTGTCATCAGAACAAAATGACAGTCTACAGATTGGGAAAGGATCTTCACCAACCCTATATCTGACAGAGGACTAATATCCAGTATATATAATGAATTAAAGAAGTTAAACAGCAAAAAATCAAGTAATCCAATTAAACAATGGAGTACAGAGCTAAACAGAGAATTCTCAATAGAGGAATATCAAATGGCAGAGAAACACTTAAAGAAATGTTCAACCTCATTAGTCATCAGGGAAATGCAAATCAAAATGACCCTGAGATTTCACCTTACACCCATCAGAATGGCTAAGGTCAAAAACCAGAGCATGTCTGGTTGCATGTGGGTTGATGCCCCAGGTCCCGCCTCTGAGAAAAAGGTATCAGTCGGGTCTGATGCTCTTTGGGTGGATGACACCTAAATGAACATCAGTACAAAGTCACAATTTATTTCTAATATCAGAGATCAGACCTCTACTCTTGCCTGATGCATCTAAAACAAAAAGGGGGAACTGTAGAGAGCTGCGGAATGCTATGCCTTAAAGATGGAGCTGGTTTCCCGCCTTCCACCTTCCCGATGGTGAGTGCTCTCTGTCACAAACAATTCCACATTTGGCTAAGGCTGAGGATCTGGCTTGCTTCCATGTATGTGGACCTATCTGCATTGCCCACGTGGCATGCCTGGGTTGGCTACCCAGAGGCTATTTAAGCTGTGGGCTGGCTTTCCCCAGGGTCCGAGGATTGTTCAAGGTTCCTAAATAAACTGCATTGAAAAAAAAAAAAAACTCAAGAGAAAACACATGCTGGAGAGGATGTGGAGAAAGGGGAACTCTCCTCCACTGCTGGTGGGAATGTAAACTTGTACAACCACTCTGGAAAGCAATCTGGCGCTTTCTCAGACAACTAGGAAGATCAAAATCCAGCTATACCACTCCTAGGCATATACCCAAAAGAGTCTAAAAACTTTTTATAGCATCCTTCGTAGTTTTATAGTCTATAACTGCAATTTCCCACCAATAATGTAACCAGCCTAGAAGTCCATCAACAGATGATTTGATAATGACATTGTCATAATGTATATGCAATGAAATTTTATTCACCTGTAACAAATAACAAAATCATTAAACTTTCAATAAAATGTATAGATTAGGAAAATATATTAAGTAATGTAACTTGTATTCAGTTAACAGTCATGGTTCCCTTTCATTCCTCCTCCCTTAATTCATTCCTTCATAACCAGAACCAGCAATAGCAGGTTTCATCTCTCCCAAACTGAATCTCTCACTCACTTAGGTTATTTTGTTGTGTTTTGAGCAGGGATGTTACACAACTCAAATTAACCTGAACTTGCTCTGTGGCAATGGCTAATGTTGAATGCTATAGCCTCCTGCCTCCACTTTCTAATTACAGAGATTACAGAAGCATACCACCATCCTCTGTGTATGCTGGTATTTTATCATTCCATCACTTATGCTGTACTCCACAGGGAAAATTAAGGATCCATTCTTTATTTGGAGTCCATACCCATAAACAGACCTACAAACTTCCTTCAAATGTGACACACCATACTTATACCTTCCACAATGGAGTATAGACATGCTTTGTAGAGCAATTCTCATGCTTACACCAATCTCAATTAATTTTTATATAAGAAAGTAATTAAACAAGGAATAAACAACAGCCATAAGATAAAGACTACACGGTGATATCAAAAGGTACAATTCCAACGTTGAATATTTAACAACAGATGAAACTGGAGGGTCATGGAAAGAGCAAACCACTTCCCAAACTCAGGAAAAACAGCTCCCAGTGTGATAGACTTGAACATCCTGGGGGCAGATGTAGATGATAAATTTTATTCTTTATAAAAAAATATGTTACTATGTGGAATATTTTAATCAGAAACCCTCTGATTGCTTCTGTATGAACCCTTAAGAAATTATGATCAGAGGTTATTTATGTGGCCTTGGCTCACCCTCTGAGCCAGAATTCTTGATGAAGTTGCCAACATTAGCAGACCATATGGTGCCTCTCCTACCTTGTTTATTTTTCCTTTTCATATCTTTATCATTATCATTATCATCTGCCTACCCCTCACCAAACCTAATTTTATTCTTTAACTCAGTCAGTTCAGAATTTCAGGCTCCTTTTATTTATTTATTTATTTTTTACTCTTGACTTTTAGCTGCAGAGAACATTGTTTTAACTACAAAAATAATTCCTCCTCCTACTACTACCCAAGAATTTACTTTCTAGGATAAATATAAACTATGTTTTTATTTCCATCCCTTCCTTTTTGAAAGTATTTAAGTATACAGCAATTAATAAAAAAAACAGTGACTGGATTATGCTGGTTAATATCTTGTTGATTTCATACACATAAAGCAATTTTAAAGGCTGGGGAAGTGCTAACCTTGTAACATAAATTTAAGAAGCACTTTCTTTATTTTTAATTTTTTATTTAACTTTTATTAATTACACTTTATTCCTTTTGTATCCCCCCATAAGCCCCTCCCTCCTCCCCTCCCGGTCCCCCCCCCTTTCTGCATGCATGCCTCTCCCCAAGTCCACTGATAGGGGAGGTCCTCCTCCCTTTCTGATCTTTTTTTTTTCTCAATGCAGTTTATTCAGGAACCCTGAACAATCTTCTGACCCTGGGGAAAGCCAGCCTGCAGAACATTCTTAACATTTTAAAGGCATAGGCCAAAGACATTGGCATAGAATAGTGCAGAATAAAGTAATAACAAACAGTAAAAAGAAAAAAACTCAGACAAACAAAAGAAATAAGTAACAGTTTGATTACAGGCATGAAATTTTTAGTTAAGTAGTTTGGATTTAATTATTGCTTGATTTTAGACGAAAACTTGAAAAATATGGAGTACAATTTTTCTCTAGAAGAATACTTATAACATCCATCTTAGGTAGAAGTTATGAAAATACAAAATACTTGTACTACTTGGCAGGGTCTAATTATCCAAAACCTGAGAATTCAGTATTTGCTCAGACATTCCTTTAGTTTGACTAGACCTAGGTCTGAATAAACCAAACAAGAGAAAATAGGTCCAATGTTCACCCTCTGGCATGTTTAAACTGGCAGAGTGAGGAGACAAGGCTCATGGTGTGGGCTGTTTGTTCATCTGCTAAGGAGTTAGCTGTCTTGAAACAGGGCAAGACACTACAAACATGATCTCTCTAATTCACCAGAGTAGCCAAGATAGAAACAAAGTCACATGTATAACAAGGGAAGGGGAACTCCATTTTCTAGGAGGAGAAATAACCACTTGCAGACTGCCATTAAATGAAAACCCAAAACCACAGACCAAGGATTCTGCTCCTAAAGCCTGTTTGTTGAAAGTTAAAGGAGCCTCGTTCTCGGGAAGCATCCTTCTCAGATGCCTAGTCTCCTCAATCCAATAGAGTTCTTGTGACTTCCCTTTTAAAGCCAGGATTGTGAAATATGCAAATGTCAGAGATGCTATCTCAGTTGAGCAGCATGCTGTTGGCTTTTTCAGTGGTACTACAACTGGGAAGCGAAGGCATAACCAGCTGCTTCCCTAGACTCTGCTCATTCTGGTGCCTCTCTGCTGTTTTATGTAGCTCTGCATGCAGAGTTGCAGGCCCGAGGCTGTTGCTGCTGATGTCCCATGACTGGATCCTGTATTCTTTCCCAGTATTCTCCTTCCGTCTTCTTATTCTTTCCCAAATCCCTCCCTTTCCATCACTTTCTTCTGTTTGTCCTTGGTTTCTTCCTGTATGGAGTTAAATAATTTACATTTATACACTTTGTTTTATTTTATTATCGTATCCACCCATATTTACCCCCTAGCTTCTCCAACAGATTCTCCTCCCAATTCTTTTTTAAACAACACATTGGATTCAATTTCTGTAGGACAGTCCACTGATCTTGAGCAACCTACTAGTGGCCACAGAACCAACAGAAAAGAAGTAACTGCTATGAACTCATGCATACAATGGCTATACCATGTCCAATAAACAATGTTTCACAGCGTGCACCCAACTCTCTGGTTTTACATTCTTTCCCTCATGACCTGTTTTTGCTATTCCCAGAGCACTGAAGGTACTGATCTAGGCTTTCTTTAATGATGAGCACTCAACCTCTTATTCTCAGCCCTTTGATCACTTATGAGCTTCTGCATTAACTGATGCCCACTGCAGGAAAATCTTCCCTGAGCAAGGCTGAGAGTAGTTTAGATCAATGAGCAGAAGCACCCGTGTTTAAAAGCAGCTTGAAAACATGGCAACTTAGCAGAGCAATGGCAGCTTCTCCTTTAAGGCCTGTGAACTCCCAAGCATTAAGCTTTCCACCAGGCTTACTATGCCTGCCATGAATTTCTTCCCATATATCAGGCATCAAATCTAATCAGAAAGCAGTTGAGTGACCCCGTAAGTGTCCTGTCACTATTGTGCCGGTGGGTACATATTCCCTGGATGGTTAGTGCTGTAGCATTCAGAGACTTCTGCATAGAAGACCATTGATGTCTTCTCCCCCGGCATCCTGCATAGAACCTGTCTGTGCTATGAAAGCTACTGTCTTCTTAGTCCTAGATTCATTATTGAATGTACCACAACACTATATAGGGGCTTGAGCAATAAATTCTTATTACCTAGTTATGGTGGATAACCATGAACAGCGGTAATAGCCTGAGTTATAGGGGTAAGCTCTGGGGTCTCCCTGACCAGTGACTCATAAGAACATATCCTAAGCCTATCACTGTGATATTTATTTTATAACATGCCTTCTAGGAGCACCATTATCTACCTAGTCAGGTACCTCTGTTTCAACTCCTTGTATTTAAATTATATTTTAAGTTTATATTTTAACAAGCTAGTTTCCACAGCTTTTTTCATATATCCTTAGTTTTGATTAACTTAAATCCATTTTCCCTCCTTTTCCTTGTGCCCTCAATCAATCCCTCCTTAAATCTTTAACTGTCGTTATCCCTTCCTCTTCTTTTGTATCACGTGTGTTTTACTATCCAATCACCTCTATTTTTAATTGGAATGTAAGAGAAGAAGTTTCCTTATGCTTTTTCATCTGCAGTTAATTTTGATTGACCCTACCCTCTCCCACTCAGTTTCCTCTACACCATCTCTCTCCCTGAGAAAACCTTTGAATCCCCATTCGTTTTCTTCCCCATTTTCTTGTATTGTATCCTACTACCTTCTCTACCTTAACACATCTGCTCCAATGGTAAACTAGGATCCACCTATGGGAGAAGATATGCAATTTTTTTCTCGGCATCTAGGTTGCCTCACTCAGTATAACTTTGTCCAGTTTCATCCATTTATCTGCAAACCCCATCATTTTTATTTAATTTTTAATTTTTAGTTTTTACCGATGAATAAAATTTCATTGTGTATGGGTACTCGTTTCTCTCATCTATTCATCAGCTGGAGACTGTCTAAGTTGAGCCCATTTGCAATCAATTTGAAGTAGAGCAGTAATGGACACAGTTAGACATGTCCCTTTATAGTAGGATGTAAAGTCTTTTGGGATATGTCAGGGAATGAATGGTGCATTCTAGATTATATGTTGGCTCTTTTTCTAGATTTTTGAGAAGCTTCAAAACAACTTTCTGGCATGGTTGTGATAGTTTTTAACTGCTCCCAAACTGGATAAAGATGCTCCTTTCCACACATTTCAGCATTTGCTGTTGTTTGTATTCTTGGTGATGACCATTCTGACTGTGCTCATATGCAACTTTAAAGTAGTTTTGATATGCACTTTCCTGATGGTTAAGGATATGTGGTCAATATATCCTTATTGGGATATATTGGGTGTGTATATGTATGGGAGAACGGGTTCATTTTCACTTACTGTACCAATGGCACAGCCCAAACGGTAGGGAGGAATGGCAGCAGCTACGCACAGTGTTAGAGACATAGCAACAAATGGGCACAGGTGCCATGACCAGAAGCTAAGTGATCACCTCTTCAACCACAAACATGAAACTGATACAGCAGAGTGGAGAAAGAGTGAAGCTATAAAGCTCAAAGCTCACACCCAGTAATATATTCTCTCTACAAGACTCCACCTGTAAAGTTCTATAACCTTCTCAAACAGCTCCATTAAATAAGGACCACATCCAAATATCTGAGCCTAAGGGAAACTTTTCTCATTCAAACCACACAGTCCTAAAAAGAAACTTCTTATATAAGAATATATATATAATAATGTCTATCCTTCTTTTCTAGTAGTTTTAAAGTCTCAGAATTTGTTTTGAAATCCTTGATATGTTTGGAGGTTTTATTGAATTATGTTTTTAACTGAAAGAGAATTACATAACCTTCTACTTGTCCTTTTTTTTTCTACTTGTCCTTTTTTAACTCTAGAGCCTCCCATATGCCCTCCTTCAAACCCCAATCATGTCCCTTTTGTCAAGTTTTGGTCGACTTATGCAGATGCTGTCTCCTGGACCTGGATCTAAGATCCTGAAAGAATGGGGCAGATTAGAGTCTAATGCTGTAGACAACTTCAGTTTCACTGTACATTTAGACACAAATGTAGCAAAGAAAGCGATGATCCCAAGGAAGGTTGCTTGAGTTCAGAAAAACATAATCAAAAACATGTAAATGAACACCAGCAAGCACATACTAGAAATGAACAGAGCAGCCCTTTCTCAGAACTTTCTCAGGAAAGACCAATTTAAACACAATTGCCTGGACATACTACAGAGTATACTGGAAAGCATGAAGGAAAGGCAGAAAGCCATATCCAGATTCAGTGGGGTTCTATAGCTATGTTCTGGCATCCAACAAGAATAAACATGCCTTATAAATTGAATGTAAATTTAACACAGGAGGCATGAAATCACATCCAAGAACAATACAGAGAACAAAATGCACCTGTGGTAAACCAGTGGGAAAGCTCATCCCTGGGAGACATTAATTCTTCTTCTTCCAGCAGCCATTGGTTGTCAGAAGTCCCTTGTAGGCACTGGCCTCTGCATAATTTTCCCCCTTCACATTGACAGTTCCTTTGATATTGCCATTGTTCTGTTCTGGTTTATGCAGCCTGTTCTAGGAGAGACTATCTGACAGCAGCTTTCTTGGCATTCTGGCCCCTAAAATCTTCCCACCCCCTCTTTTCTGACCTGTGATGTAAGTGCCTTTACCCGGGACTGGGATCACCGTGATCCGTTGATCTCTGCCTTGTATCCAACTGTGGTTTTCCGCACTGGTCTCCATTTGCTGTAAAGCAATGCTTCTTTGATAAGGGTTAGTATCTACACTTACGTGAGGGCATAAACAGAAGATTTAGGACGCACTAAGGAATTAGGTAGGGCTAGCAGAATGGCAGTAGTAGAGTCTTTGCCAAAATCAGTGACATCACCAGTCCCCGGAAGTTAGCTAGCTTTCCATTGGCAGGCATCATATCCTGCCTGTTGAATGAGCCTCTCATCCAATCAGACAGCTGTTTTTTCCCACCGACATGTACGTGTGTACCACTTACAGTGCAGAATGAGAGACGCATGTCTAACTTCATTCCTATGCTGGTAGACATCCAGTGTCTCCAACGCCATGTGTTGAAGATGCTGTCATCTCTTTCTTAAGTGTATGTTATTTTTACCTTTTTGGCACTTCTTCAAAAATGAGGTGGCTGTCATTGCACAGATGTATCTCTGGGTTCTCGGTAATATTCTGTTGATCGGCATGTCTGCTTTTTGTTTCAGTACCATGCTGGTTTTATTACTATGACTTTGGAGTCTAACTTGGAATCAGGAGTAGTGGTAACTTCTGTACTATTCCTTTTGTTCAGGATTGCTTTGAAAATCTTTGGGCTTCCATGTAAATTCTGAGTGTGTTTTTTTTCTTTATTTGTGAAGAAATGCCCTTATGTTTAGACTGAGATTGTATTGAATCTATAGATTGCTTTTCTCAGAACAGACTTTTTATCATTTCAGTCCTATCTATTTACAAACACTGGAGGTCTTTTCATATTCCAGTGACTCCTCGATTTCTTTTCCATTATATTAAAGTTTTCATTGTAGATCTCTCTTCTTTCTTTGATTAGGTTTTCTCCTCCCAGATTGTGTGTGTGTGTGTGAGAGAGAGAGAGAGAGAGAGAGAGAGAGAGAGAGAGAGAAAGAGAGAGAATTTAGCTGCTGTGAATGGAATTGTTTGCCTTATTGGTTTTTCAATGTGTCTGTCATTGGTATGTAAGATACTGATTTTTTTAAAGACTTATTTATTTATTCATTTCTTATGTATACAGTGTTCTGTCTGCATGTACATCTGCAGGCCAGAAGAGGGCACAAGATCTCATTATAGATGGTTGTGAGACACCATGTGGTTGCTGATAATTGAACTCAGGACCTCTGGAAGAGCAGCCAGTGCTCTTAACCTCTGAGCCGTTTCTCCAGCCCAAGATACTGATTTTTTTAAAATTACTTTTGTGTTCTTCCCCTTTGCTGAAAGTGTCCCTCAGCCCTCAAAGTTTTATTTTTATGAAGTATTAATTATTTCTCACATGAGGAATAGTATCAATCTACAAATATGAATACTTTGACTTCTTTTCTATTGGTATCATTTTATCTCCTTCTCTTTGCAGTCACTCTAATGAGGACTTCAAGCACTGCATTAAAAGAAGTGGTGAGAATAAAGTGTAATTAATAAAGAATTTAAAAAAAAAGAAGTGGAGAGAATGGATACCCTCGTTTGTTTTGTGCCTGATTTTAATGAGCACATTTTTCCCCCTCACTTGGCTTAATGTTAGCTGTTTGTTTATTGTATATGCCTTTTAATTTACTGAAGTATGTGTCCTTGGTTCTTAGCTTGTCCATAAATTTTATATTAAAAAGATGTTGGATATTGTCAAAGACCTTTCCTGCATCTGACATGACATGATTTCTGCTTTGAGTCCCTTTATGTGAGAAGTTATATTGTTTATATACTTATGTTGAACCATTAGGCATTACTAGAACTAAATCTAACTTAGTCATAATGAACAATCTTTTTAATGTAGTCTTGAAGTTTTTTGAAAGTATTTTTTTTCCTAGGGTATGTTTTATTTTAATTTTTTTTAATTTTTCATCAATTACACTTTATTCATTCTGCATCCCCCCATAAGCCCCTCCCTCCTCCCCTCCCAATCCCACCCTCCCTCCTCCCTCTGCTTGAATGCCACTCCCCAAGTCCACTAATAGGGGAGGTTCTCTTCTCCTTTCTGATCTTAGTCTGTCAGTTCACAACAAAAGTGGCTGCATTGTCCTCTACTATGGCCTGGTAAGGCTGCTCCCCAGAGGGAGGTGATCAAAGAGCAGGCCAATCAGATTATGTCAGAGGCAGTCCCTCTTCACATTACTATGTAACCCAATTGGACTCTGAACTGCCCTGGGCTACATCTGTGCAGGGGTTCTGGGTTATCTCCATGAATAGTCCTTGGTTGGAGTATGAGTCTCTGGGAAGTTCCCTGTGTTCAAATTTTCCTGTTCTGTTGCTCTCCTTGTGGAGACCCTGTCCTCTCCAGCTCTTACTATTTCCCAGTTCTTACCTAAAATTCCATTCACTCTGCCCAACAGTTGCCCATCAGGCTCAACATCTGCTTTGATAGTCTGAAGGGCAGAGGCTTTCAGAGGCCCTCTGTGGTAGGTTCCTAGGTTGTTTCCTGTTTTCTTCTTCTTCTGATGTCCATCCTCTTTGCCTTTCCGGATGGGGATTGGACATTTTAGTTAGGGTCCTCTCTCTTGCTTAGTTTCTTTAGATGCACAGGTTTTAGTGGGTTTGTCCTATGTTGTATGTCTATATGAGTGAGTACATACCATGTGTGTCTTTTTGCTTCTGGAACAACTCACTCAGGATGATCCTTTCCAGATCCCACCATTTACCTGCAAATTTCATGATTTCCTTATTTTTCATTGCTGAGTAATATTCCATTGTGTAGATGTACCACAATTTCTGCATCCATTCTTCAGTTGAGAGGCATCTGGGTTGTTTCCAGCTTCTGGCTATTACAAATAAAGCTGCTACAAACATGGTTGAGCAAATGTCCTTTTTGTGTACTTGAGCCTCTTTTGGATATATGCCCAGTAGTGGTATGGTTGGATCTTGAGGAAGCACTATTCCTAGTTGTCTGAGAAAGCGCCAGATTGATTTCCAGAGTGGTTGTACAAGTTTACATTCCCACCAGCAGTGGAGAAGGGTTCCCCTTTCTCCACAGCCTCTCCAGCATCTGTTGTCACTTGAGTTTTTGATCTTGGCCATTCTCATGGGTGTAAGGTGAAATCTCAGGGTTGTTTTGATTTGCATTTCCCTAATGGCTAGTGAGGTTGAGCATTTCTTTAAGTGCTTCTCTGCCATTCGATATTCCTCTACAGAGAATTCTCTGTTTAGCTCTGTTCCCCATTTTTTAAGTGGATTACTTGGTTTGCTGCTTTTCAGCTTCTTTAGTTCTTTATATATACTGGATATGAGTCCTCTGTCAGATAAAGGGTTGGTGAAGATTCTTTCCCAATCTGTAGGTGGTCGCTTTGTTTTGATGATGGTGTCCTTTGCTTTACAGAAGCTTTTCAGTTTCATGAGGTCCCATTTATTGACTGTTGCTCTTAGAGCCTGTGCTGTTGGTGTTCTGTTCAGGAAGTTTTCCCCTGTATCAATGAGTTCTAGAATTTTGTAGATATGTTCAACTCTGAGATGGGTCTATGAATTCTTTTTTTAATTACATCTTTATCAGGTTTTTGTGTTAATATATGACTCCTTCAAACTTGTTTGGATATGTTTCTTCTTTTTATGTATTGTGAAATAGTTTGAGTAATATTGGTGTTAATCCTTCTTTGAAGTTTTTGTAAAATTTTGAAGTGACTCCATCTGGTCTTGGCCTGTTTTACACTGAGAGACTATTTTTATCTGTTTGGAATATAACTGTTCCATTTTTCTACCCTAAGGTGGTGTGTGTTTTTGATGGTGAGATGTGTTGCTTGGAGACAGCAAAAACACAGATCCTGTTTCCTAATCCAGTTATTATTGAATAAGGTTTATTGGGTCCTTTAATTTTCTTGATTTTTGTGCTTTTTTAAAAAAAATCCTTTTTTGATTAATTACACTGGTTTTTATTTTGTTTTTGTTTCCTGGATGTGCTTACTATTTTCTTCATTCTAAATTTTGCCTACTCTATAGATGTGGCTTAGTGGTCATGATACATTTGTTCTGTTTTTATCATAAAATCTTTAAATTTTTTCAATTATAATTTATGATTTTACTTAATATAATTGAATTGGTAGCTGTGTTTTTTGTGGCTCTCTGTACTGGACTGTCATGATCTCCATTCTGCATGTTCCAGTGAGTACTGATGGATGCACTGAACCTGGAGACATTGTTCTGAGTACTGACATAACATTTTACAACACTTTTAGATTTTCATAAAAAAAAGTACATCTTATACATTTCACATCTAGCTTGCTACTATTAACATCAGAGATTACAGTTGCATAGATATTATTAGTGAAAAAATATATTTATTGTTATTCAAAGGAGCCTATAGTTTATTAAATTTTTCAATATTTTAGTGTCTTTTCTGGTTCTTGTAGCTCATCTTACATATCACATGTCATTTGGCTCAACTTGTCTGTGACTTTTGTGATTTGCTTTTTAAGCAAGATCATATTCTCCAGGATTGAAATGTGTCTCTCTTGAAGTTCTTTGACTTTCTTTCTTTTCAACATGTGCACGTATTATCTTCATAGGGACCAAAGCTCTAAGGCAGATGAAGGAGAGCCGCACATTGGAAGACTTAACACCACTAGCTGCTGGACAGCACTTTTTGCAGCCCCAGTCAGCACAGGCTCAGTCTTGCAGAGAAAAGTTTGAACTTCCCTTTGGATGAGTAGAGAGTTCTCTGTAAGCATTGTGGAGATTACACTTTTTATGAGCCACCATGTGGTTGCCAGAAATTGAACTCAGGACCTTTGGACAAACATCCATGTCTCCAGTTCAAACATATACTTTTTAAAAAGTTTATAGTAATCTTGAAAGTTGAGAAAGGTGCGTAGAAACTATCACAAAATGCTTATTTAATTTTAAGAAGGAGGTGGTAAAATCCTTGATAGAATAACAAGAAAAGAACATGTTCATATCAAATTCAAATTCTTACTTCAGGTATGAAGTACAAAAACAACTACTTCCCTAAGTGTCACCTCATAATTTAAATATGTATCTGGTGGGAGCTAAAAAGCTTTAATATGCCATGTAATGTATTCGGTGATTTTTCTTTGTCAAGTATAACATGTGTGCATATTTTGAATAAGACTCATAAATTCTATGACAAATTTTACTGCATAATCAGGAACTTTGGCTATCTTTGGAGTCTAAGCTGTCTCTGGACTCAAATGGAAGCTCTGGTACTTTGACAGCATAGCCCAAATTTTCTGCTTTGCAGACACTAGACTTATTTTTAAGTGTTATGGCATGAATTAAATCTGTGCTGAAAGACCAACTTTAAAATGTAAAAGAAAAAAATGAGAATGGAAGGATTTTACTGGTTTGGCTGAAGTGAAATGTTCTGCAGGATTCATTCATTCCTGGACCTACCCTACCATGAACGCTTTCCCTATTGTAATTCTCGAGGCTTTCTAGAAGGGGATTATGAATTTCAGTCAATGTTTCTTCTCCTTTGACAGAAAAATAATAGACCAAAATGGCTTCATTCATCATGTTTAAAAGAAAAAAAAAAGAAGGAAGAAAAGAAAAGAAGAAAGAAAGAAGGAAAAACCTGTTGATTCACATTGAGTGACCTCTCATTCCTTGGCATATTTTCATTGTAGTTTTTATTTTAGGTCTTTCTAATGTCTTTGAGGAAAGAGATATCTCATCTATGTAAATATGTATGTAAACAAAAAGAAAAATAAATTAGAATTTTATCATGACCCTGTAACTAGAATTTGTCAATAAGGTGCTAAAGGAATTTATATTTAAATTATTTTTAATTTATTTTCCACAGATATCAAAATTTAAGAATGTAATAAAAATAGAATCAAAATCTTAACAATGATTCTTCAAAAGTTCTAAGTATGTGTAGATTATGCCATAAGTAAATGGAGAAAAACCTGAACCAAGCAGGAAAGAACTTGAACTTCTCTGTACTCTTTTGTGTTTGTGCATTTCCAGAGATTAGCAATAAGCTTTCCCATGATCACTTCTTTGTGCTTCCAAAGAACAAAGCAGTGTTCGTGGTTCATTGTTTAAACATCATGGCTATGTTGGTACCGTATTTTAAGAAAGAGAAACATGGTAATGCTACCTAGCCTGCATCAATCTCAAAGATACAGATCATTTTAGCTGTTAATACTATCTTCATCAGCTCCATTTGTTGTTGATTTATTCATTTTCTAATGATAATAGTTGGGTGATAATGTGAAGCCAAACTTAGGAGTAGCTAGATGGAAGATCTTGTGTGTGACTTTTGCTCTTTAATACTGTACTGAGGTGATTTAAGAAGTAAAATAAGAAGTATAAAAGGTGGAGAAATCTTTACAATGATACACAGAGTTCTGATACAAAATTATGTTATTTCCTGTGCATTTACGGTGTGATTGGGTAATGTGCATACTTTTTTTTTTGGAGGCGTGACTTTAAATAAAGTTGTATTGCATTTTAGATTTTATCTATTTGCTTTAAAATGTCTAGAATCAAATAAGCAGGATAGAACTATAGACAGAGGAATTTTAGGTTGAGTAATGCAGCAAAACATGGTAATATGTTGCTTTCAATCAAGCAGTGTTCAACAGACAGCCACTTGTGAGGATAGTGCTGTGGCACAGTTTTATAGTATTTCTCTTCCTGTGCTAGGAATGCGTGTGTTTGTTGGGGGAGGGGGGGAGGGAGCAGGGCTGTGTACATGTCAATGCGCATCTCTGTGGATGCTCAAAGTTGATGGCTCATGTCTTCGTTAACCATGATCCAGTGTGTTTTCTGAGGCAGAGTCTCACGATGAACTCAGGGCTCACCAGTTTTTGCGAGTTTAAATAACCTGCTTGTCCCAGATAACGCCTGTCTCTCCGACTTCAGAGCAGTGGTTCTCAATCTGTGGGTCGTGACCCCGTTGGAGGCTTTCATGGCCTTTTCACAATGTTCACATATCAGATATCCTGCATTCAGATATTTACATCATGATTCAAAGCAGTTGAATTACAGTTATGAAGCAGCAACACAGTAATTTTATGTTTGGAGTCACCACAACACGAGAAACCAACTGACAGGGTCTCAGCAACATTAGGAAGGTTGAGAACCACTGCACTAGAGTGAATCCTCTGTGGACCACACGAAATGTGTGCTGATTATCCAAACTACATTCTTCAGGATGTGCAGACATTACGTTATCCACTGAAACTTTCCCCCGCCCCTAGAATATCTTCCTTAGAATGATATTATTATTTATCATATTAAGATAATCCTCTTAAGTTATAAGTTTGGGAGAAAAATATCACTATTTAAATTCTGATTTTGAATCAAAGAACCTTAATAGCCACTTAGTAAATAGAAAAGTGTATATGTAGGTAGAACCCCTTCTCTCAAATCACACGAATTCCCATAGCTCATTTCTCTTCTTCTTCTTCTGTGACTAAGATTTCTAGATGTAGGGAACAAAGTATTTTTACTTTTTACTTATCAACACCCTGATAATGAAGTTAGGTATCATCTGTTTGCACTTTTGCATTAGCTATGGATGTTTGTAAATTTCTCACCCCTCATCTTGCCCTGGCACCTAATAGACCCTGCCCTTTGTGAAAAAAAATCAGCTATTCTAGACTGCTTACATGTCCAAGTGTTTTTCAACACTTCCCCATATAATCTATTTCCAGCACCCTAAGGGCTCAATAAATGTTGTTGATTGACAATTTCCTTCCTAACTCAATTGGGAAATCTTGAAGATATGTTGGGTATATTTTTAAGCTTCAATATTTTAATTTCTTAATGTAAGTAGAAACAGCATAAGTCATTTCATTATGTTACCAGGATATATTATTTACATTTTATTTGCTTTGCATTCCAGCTGTAGCCCCTCCCTCAATTCTTCCCAATCCCATCCTCCCTCCCTCATCTCCTCCTATGTCCCTCTCCAAGTCCACCTATAAGGGAGGTCCACCTTCCCTTCCATCTGAGCATAGTTTAATCAGGTCTTATCAGGACTGGCTGCAATGTCCTCCTCTGTGGCCTGGCAAGGCTGCTCCTCCCTCGGAGGTGGGGGTGGGGGTTCAAAGAGCCAGCCACTGAGGTCATGTCAGAGACAGTCACTCTTCTCCTTGCTAGGGAACCCACTTGGAGACTTTGCTGCTATGGGTTACATCTAAGTTCTAGTTTATATCCATGAATGGAACTTGGTTGGAGTATCAGTCTCAGAAAATGCCCCTGAACCCAGATATTTTGGTTATGTTGATCTTTTTGTGGAGCTCCTGTACTCTCCAGGTCTTACTATCTCCCCCTTCTTTCATATGATCCCCTGCACTCTGCTCAAAGTTTAGTTATGAGTATCAGCATCTGCTATGATACACTGCTAGGTAGAGTATTTTAGAGGCCCTCAGTGGTAGGCTCCTGTCCTGTTTCTTGTTTTCTCCTTCTTCCAATGATCTTCCCCTTTGTCTTTCTAAGTGAAGATTGATCCTCTTACCCCCTTAACCTGGGTTCTCCTTGATTAGCTTCTTTAGGTGTATAGATTTTAGTATGTTTATCTTGTGTTTTAGGTCTAGATATACCATGTGTGTCTTTCTGCTTCTGGGAAAACTCCATTCAGGATGATCTTTTAGAAATATTGAAAAATGCAAAGGAGACTGTGTTTTACTTAAATTATTGGATGTTTCTCTCTTGACAGCTTCTCCTAGATTTAAAGCTTTAACTCTAGTTTTTAAAATCTGATTACAAACAAATGTGTCAGAGGTAACCATTCCTGATAAAAGTAAAGTAAGGTAATGGATACATCAATTTTTTTCTCAAAACAAGAATGTTAATTGAAAAATACACATGAATAAAATATATAAAACATAAAAGCTTTAAAACAGAACATTTTGCAGTTAATTAAATTTTGAAATTAGGTTTCTTTCATAATGTAGTCACTTCAAATTCTTAGTCTTATTTAGCTAATAAAAATGGTGTATGCCTTAAGAAGCTAAGCAAGAAGGAGGACCCTGGGTAAGATGCTCGATCCTCATTCAGAAAGGCAAATGGGATAGACATAGGAAGAAGGTGAAAATAAGAAGCAAGACAGGAGCCTACCCTCAGAGGACCTCTGAAACACTCAACCCAGCAGGATATTAAAGCAGATGCTAAGACTTATAGCCAAACTTTGGGTAGAGTTCAGGGAATCTTATGAAAGAAGGGGGAGATAGAAAGAGGTGGAAGGGTCTGGAGCTCCACAAGGAGATAACAGAACCAAAAATTCTGGGTCCAGGAGTCTTTTCTGAGACTGATACTCCAATCAAGGACCATTTATGGCAATAACCTAGAACCCTTGCACAGATGTAGCCAATGGCAGCTCAGTCTTCAAATGGGCTCGCTAGTTAGAGGAATAGGGGCTGTCTCTGACAAGAACTCAGTGGCTGGCTCTTTGGTCATCTCCCACTGACGAGGGGGTGGGCAACCTTACCAGGCCACAGAGAAAGACTATGAAAGACAGTCCAAATGAGACCTGATAGGCTAGGGTCAGATGGAAAGGGAGGATTTCCTCCCCTATCAGCGGACTGGGGAAGGGGAATGGGATAAAATGAGGGAGGGCAGAATTGGGAGAGGATGAGGGTGGTAGTTACAGCTGCCATACAAAGTGAATAAATTATAATAAATAAAAATTATATTAAAATGCTTCTTCAATAACTGCAAAATTCCAGATCTTAATGAATATTTAGGCATAGCATAAAGGATATTTTTTAGTTGTAGCTTTAGCAGATGATATGGCAAAATATGGAGGATTTGTAGTTCTATATTATATATGTCATTTTTGTCTGAAGCAATCTAAACTTAGAAACTTTTAGAACTGAAAGATTGTATTGAGTCAATATGCCATCACACTTAAGTAAGGATAAACATATCTACCTGTTTCTGAAAGACCATTTTCATATCTTCCCAGTTCTTTTTTTTTTTTTTTTTTTTTTTTTTTTTTTAGTTCACAACTACCCGTATCAGAGCAAGATGAGGAAACCAGTTTCAAACTTCATAATCACAAAGATATACTCAATTCAGTTCCATGTGCTCACTGGAAGGGTACTGCATTCAATGGAGTAACACATTTTAACAATTGTTTTCAGATCTGAAAACTAGTCACTCTGTCCAGGGAGGTAAGTACCCTAGCTGTAGATTTTATCTCTCCATACCCTCCCTCAAATGGATGTCCCAATGTCACTGCCAGCTCCATAGCAGACCACCTGCTGTGGCCTCCCCTGTTTCTCTCTCCTCACCTCCAGTGACCTTACAGAGATTTTACCTACAAACTTCCTTCCCCATACTCAACCCATTATCTGATACCCTACTACAGCAGGCTTTCTATGGGAACTCACAAGTTCCTGCCAGGGAAGCAGATATCCTTACTGTGCATCTTCCTCTCACCCCTCCTCTCCTCTAAACCCAGTCCTTCAGTCTCACCATCAGATCTATTCCAAACCACATGCTGTGACCCTTTCCTCTCTGCCCCCATTTCCAGTAAATAATGAAGGTCTTCTCCTCCAACCTTCCTCTCCACTCATTCTGCTCTTCCAGCCCCAACTTCAGCAGGGATTCCCTGGGAACCCACCAGCCATACCTGCCCGAGAAGCAGATAGGCCAGTGTAGCAGGCAGGGTAGATTTAGATCTTCACTCGTGCTCCTCTCCTCCTTACCCAGTCTCATCACTAGCTTTCTAGCAGGCTACCTGTTATGGACTCTCCTAACTCTTTGCCTCCATTTCTGGGGAACTAAGAAGATCCTGATAGAACACCTTGCTTTCCTCACAGCTGAAAATCCCCTAAGCCTTTCTCCCAGCCCATCCTCAGTGTTAAGCATTGAGCACCAATATATCTAAATACATTTTACCAGGAACCCAGAAGAACTCATTACCAAGCAACACAAAGCCAACGCAGTTTGCTAAGAATCAAAGAGGGCAACAAAATCGAAGAGAATATACCTAACAAAGACAAGACAATATATAAGGACCTAGAATTGTAATTACAAACCCATATGCCTAGATACCAGTATTGAAACACAATCAATAACAGCCAGGACAATATGTCTCCACTAGATCCCACAGCAGGACCTGAGACTTGATAGCAACATAGATAAAAGAAAAAGACAAAGAGCTTTAAAAAAACCTTTATGAACATGATAGATGCTCTTAAGGAGGAAATAAATAAGTTTATTAAAGAAATCTATGAAAACACAAAGAAAGAAATTGAGTAAAAAACATTCAAGACATGAAATTAGCAATGCAATCAATAAAGAAAGCCCAAATTGAAGGAAATCTTGAAATGAAAAAATTTGGGACTTGAACAGAAACCACAGAGGCAATCCTCACCAACAGAATACAAGAAATGAAACAGAGAATCTCAGATATTAAAGACATAATAGAAATGGATACCTTGGCCAAAGAAAATGTTAAATTTAAAAATATTATATCCTGGTATATATCCATGAAATCCGGGGCACTATGAAAACACCAAATTTAATAATAGTAAGAATAGAGGAAGAAGAAGAAAGCCAGGTTAAAAATCACAGAAGATATTCTCAACAAAACCATAGAAGACAATATCTCTAAAGAGAGAGGTGCCTATGAAGATACAAAAAGAATGCAAAACACAAAATAGACTAGACATTACCTTTGGTACATAATAATCAAAACAAAAATATACGTAACAAAGAAAGAATATTAAATGCTGCAGGAGGGAAAGACCAAACAAGGTATAAAAGTATTACTAGATTAGCACCTGAATTGTCAGCAGAGACTCTAAAAGCCAGAAGGGCATGGAAAAATGTTCTACAGTTTGTACAAAAAGGTACAGACTAGTATACCCAGAAAATTTTCTAATCATAATGAATGAAAAAAAAGACATTTCATGATTAAATTAAATTTAAGCAATATCTATCTATACATCAATTCCTACAGAAGTTACTAGAAGAAAAATTCCAACCTAAAGAAGTTAAACACACCCAACAAAACACAAGCACTAAATAATCCCAGTCTAGCAAATCAAAAAGGAAAACACACACACACACACACACACACACACACACACACACACACACACCACACACCATAACAGCCAAATAACCAAAATTAGCAAACACTGCTCATTGCCATTTCTCGGCATCAATGGTCTCAGTTCCCCAATAAAAAGACAAAGACTGTCCAGAGTTTGGCTATAAGTCTCAGTATCTCCTTTGATATCCTGGTGGGTAGACTCTTTCGGAGGTCTCCTGTAAAGGCTCTTGTCCTGTTCCTTGTCTTCTCCTACTTCTGACAGGAACTATACAAGGAGAGCAACAGAACCAGAAAATTTAAATACAGGGGTCTTCCCAAAGACTCATACTCCAACCAAGTACCAGGCATGGAGATAACCTAGAACTCCTGCACAGATGTAGGCCATGGCAGTTTAGTGTCCAAGTGGGTTACATAGTAATTGGAAGAGGGACTGCCTCTGACATAATCTGATTGGCCTGCTCTTTGGTCACCCCCCCCCGAGGGAGGAGCACCCTTACCAGGCCACAGAAGATGACAATGCAGCCACTTCTGATGGGATATGATAGACTAAGATTAGAAGGAAGGAGAGGAAGACCTCCCCTATCAGTGGAATTGGGGAGGGGCAAGAGTGAAGAAGGGGGTGGGAGGGTAGGATCGGGAGGGGAGGAGGAAGAGGCCTATGGGGGGATACAAAGTGAATAAAGTGTAATTAATAAAATAAAAAATATATTTATAAAACAAAAAAACAAGAGACAACGTATGCTGGAGAGGTTGTGGAGAAAGGGGAACCGTCCTCCATTGCTGGTGGGAATGTCAACTGGTACAACCACTCTGGAAATCAATCTGGCGCTTTTTCAGACAGTTAGGAATAGTGCTACCTCAAGATCCAGCTATACCACTCCTAGGCATATATCCAAAAGATGTTCAAGTGCGCAACAATGACATTTGCTCAACCATGTTTGTAGCAGCTTTATTCGTAATAGCCAGAACCTGGAAACAACCCAGATGTCCATCAATGGAGGAATGGATACAGAAATTGTGGTGCTTTTACACACTGGAATACTACTCAGCAATTAAAAACAAGGAAATCATGATTTTTTCAGGCAAATGGTGGAATCTAGAAAAAATCATTCTGAGTGAGATATCCCAGGAGCAGAAAGAGACACATGGTATATACTCACTTACAAGTGGGCACTAGACCTATAAGATAGGATAAACGTAGTAAAATATGTACACCTAAAGAAGATAAACAAGAAAGAGGTCCAAGGGTAAGATGATCAATCCTCATCTAGAAAGACAAAGGGGATGGACATTTGAAGTAGGGAAAACAAGTAACAGGACATTATCCTACCAGAGAAGGCACCTGAAAGACTCTACCTAGCAGTGTATCATACAAAGCAGATGCTGAGACCCACAACCAAGCCTTTGGCAGAGTGCAGGGAATCATAGAAAGGAAGGAGGAATTAGTATAACCTACGGGGGACAGGGAGCCCCACAAGGTCCAAATACATCTGAGCACAGGGGTCTTCTCTCAGACTGTTTATCCAACCAAGGACCATGTGTGGATATAACCTACCACCCCTGCTCAGACATAGCCCATGGTAGCTCAGTATCCAAGTGGGTTCTCTAGTAAGGGGGACAGGAATTGTTTCTGACATGAACTCAGTGTCTGGCTCATTGAGCTTCCCCTCACCGCTGAGGGAAGATCAGCCTTGCTAGGCCACAGATAGGGACATTGCAACCATCCTGAAGATACCTGATGGGCTAGGGCCAGATGCAAAGAGAGGACACCCCCTCTCAGTGGACTCGGAGGGGGGCGGGTAGGAGATGAGGGAGGGAGGGGGAGACTGGGAGGGAAAGAGGGAGAGGGCTACATCTGGGATACAAGTGAATGCATAAAATTATCTAAAATAAAAAATTATTTTAAAAAGATCAACAATTAATTAATGGGATCTCATGAAACTGAGTATCTTCTACATGACAAAGGACACTATCATTTGGATAAATCTGTAGTCTATAGAACTGAGAAAAGAATACCAACTACACATCCATTAGAGGGCTTATATCCTCATATCAAGCATATATAAACAATAAAAAAGTTAGATGTTAAGAAAACAACACAATTTAAAAATGAGGTATAGATGTAAACAGAAATCTCAAAAGAGGAAACTCAAATTGCTGAGGAACACTTAAATGTCCAATATCCCATTAGCTATTAGAATGGCTACTCCAGCTTGCTTCTTGGGTCTCTTTGCTTGGAGTTTAGGGTTTTTATGGGATCCCTGAGTGCTTGACAGTTCTATAGTTGCACCTGTATCTGTTTCCAGTGTCTTCTCTTAAACCCTTCCTCCTATTCGTTTTGTCTTATTCCAACTCCAATGTGTTACACTGTTAGATTATCTATATATGTATGGCGATGGATGTAAATTATCCCTTAAAAGCATGTTTGTTTCTAATGAGAGACAGAAAGGGTCAGGGGAGAGTCCAGAAGATGTGGGGGAAACTAGGAGGAGTAGAGCAAGAGGAAACGTTACTATCTTATGTGAGAAAAGAAGTTATTTGCAATTTTTAAAAAGTATAATTTTTTAAAATCTGAAAAATAAAACTGATTTTATCTCCTTTTTCATTTTTGCCTTTTATCATTTTGCGCATAACTAAATAGGTGAAATTCACTATTTTTTAAGGCTACTTTTTTCTTGGTTGATATAGTGTCTCACCATGAAACCTCAGCTAGCATGGAACTCACTGTGTAAATCAGGCCAGTCTATAAATTACAGCAATTATGCTGCTTTTGCCCCTTGAATACTGGCACTACAGGTATTCACTGGCATGCCCAATATGAAAATAGAATTAAATGTGTTTACTGTGAATTGTTTTCATAATACAGCAATAATATAAGCGTTATCTGCATACTATCCTCATGAGAAAACAGATTTCTCCAAATGGAATTTCCTCATCCTAATATCGACAGGAATTACAGGGATTGAGGTGCAAACCACTTCACTGTTCTGGAAGTTCTAATCAGCAGTTAAGTAGAGAATAATCTAGCAAAGAGCTCAGTTTCTGGGCAGACTCATTGTTGACTCATGTCAAAACAAATAAATAAAAACCTTACTCAGACAAAAACTCTCTTACTAATGCTGTATAATCCCTTTTCTCTCACTTAAACCCAGTACCTCATAATGTACAGAGCAATGGCTTGACTTATACAATCAATATTGGGTGAATGTTTCAGTGTTTTCTTGTTCTTTACTAAAAATAACTCACTTATGAGGAATTTCATATGCATATGTTTCTGTGATTATGATTCTGATTGCATTTGATTTTTCAAGTTTGGTTAAAATCATATTTACTTAGTTCCTATACTAGATCTTCTTCTATCTGTATGATTTTCTTAATCTGTGTGTCTCTCTAATCTTCTACTAATTTACCACAGAGCTAGATATATGTTCACGGAAGTTAATTGCACCAACCCTTTAAGTGATGTAAATGTCTGTCAGTAAAGTAGTTATTAGTTAAAAAGTATGCTCAAATAATAGTGTATTTTGAAACTAGAAAAATAAGGTAAAATGTATTTCTAGGTTTGTAAGGATAACAAAACATATTGTTAACTTTTAAAATATAATGAATAATTTCAGGCATGACTATATAATAATTTTCCACCTGTAAAAATCTGCACTATACTAAAATAAATTGAATTCTATCTGTATCCATATATTAAAAGATAGATATATAGAAAGATGAATGTATGGAGTGATTAGAAGATGGATGGATAGAGAGATGAATGTATGGAAGGGTGAACACTCATATTATGGAATTAGAGATAGAGGCAATCCAGAGACTTTCTGAAAAGAAGTAAGCATTAATAGCTGATGTCATTTCTTTTTTTTTCAACATATATCTTTATTGCTTCAATAAACAAAACAAAAACTTACTAGATATTCTAGCTGTAACTATAAATTTCCCATTTATAGACATGGGTGTGTTGTGAAAATGTTTATTTGTAAGGCTCAACTATTTATGGAATTTACAACAAAGCATATTGTGTATGTCATCAGTTTTTATAAGTTGCATGCTATATAGTTTGTGACTAAAACCTATAGTAAACATATATTCACACATGTGGATATGTTTTTTATGGAGCTTATACATTATCAGCACATCATTAAACCCAGGAAGGTAACATTTTAACAAGCTTTCCAGTTGATTTTTTTTTAATATTTTATTTTTAAATAATTCTATACATTCACTTGTATCCCAGCTATGGCCCACTCCCTCTTCCCCTCCCTCCCTTATCTCCTCCCTGCCCCCTTCCGAGTCCACTGAGAGGGGGTGTCCTCCTCTCCTTCCTCTGGCCCTAGCTTATCAGGTAGCTGATGTCATTTCTAGGGACTACAGAGATGATATAAGAAATGTAGTTTCTAATTTCTTTTTTATATAGTGTTTGAAAATTTATTAATGTATACTATATTTAAATCTTTATACTTACATATTTACTGAGGCAGTGTTTTTGCTTCCCATCACAACCGTTCTGCCTGTCTCACTGAGAGGTAATCATTTTTACTGTCACTCATTCTTCACTTACAAGGCATCTGTTCATTGTCTTCTGTGTGCAGCATGCTCCTGCTTCGAGTTCTGTTTGACTTTACTTTTAAAGCTTTAAACCTTTTTTCTTCCCGAAGAAATCATATCATATGGATAACCAAACTCATCTCCTGAGTGCCATTTGAAGATTTTTTTCCTTTTGGGAAAGAGACTTGTGATTTTTTTCTGAAATGAGTATGTCTGTTTATTCTCACATAACAAATTATATTTTGTATGAATGTTAGATACTAGAGGACATGTCATCTTCAAAGTTTTTCAGTTGATTGATATTTTAATTTTATGATCACCAAGGCTGACAATTCCATTTCACAAAAAAGATTGTATTAACTACTTAAATCATACATCTCCAACTCGCAGACATATATATTCAGATAGATGATATATGTTTTTCTTTAGCAGTCATGAATACATGCTAAACATTTGAAAATTAGAAAAAATTACCTCAAGGTAATACCCCAAGGGCAGAAAGACACACATGGCATATACTCACTTAAACGCAGATAATAGACATAAAATTTAGGATGAACATAATAAAATCTATAGTCCTACAGAAGCTTAAAAAAAAACACCTTAGGGAAGATGCTTAATCCTCATGCAGAAGGGCAAACAGGATAGACATCAGAAGTAGGAGAAGACAGTCTTCCCAGCGGGGCATCGGAGCAGATGCTGAGACTCACAGCCAAACTTTGTGCTGAGTGCAGGAAAACTTACGGAAGAAAAGGGAGATAGGAAGACGTCCAGGGTACAGGAGCTCCAGGTGACTAATGGAGCAAAAAAAGTCTGGGCCCAGGGGGTCCTGCAGAGACTGATAAATCAACCAAGGACTATGCATGGAGAGGTCCTAGATCCCCTGCTCAGAGGTAGCCTGTAGCCCGTGGGCAGCTCAGTCTCCTTGGGGGCTTACCTAGTAAGGGGAGAAGGGGCAGTCACTGGCATAAATTTGGTTGCCTGCTCTTGGTTTAACTCCCTCTGGAGAGCTGGAGTTACTAGGCCACTGAGAAAGAGGATCCAGACAATCCTGATAAGACCTGATAAGCTAGGGTCAGATAGTAGGGGAGGAAGACCTCTCCTATCAGTGGACTAGGGGAGGGACATGGCGGGAGAAGAGAGAGGGTGGGTGGGACCGGCAGGAGATGAGGGAGGGTGCTACAGCTGGATGCAAAGTGAATAAATTGTAATAAATAATAATGATAATTATTATTATAAAGAAAAATGAAAAAAATCACATCTATTTTTAAAAAGAATAGAACAAATTAGAAATGTGAACCTAATTTACAAGACATTTTTCCAAGGGAATTGCTTCTGCACGTACGCAGTCACTGACATGGCACATAACCTAATTAGTGGGCCCTCAGACTTCCCAGATACTTCCCTGAACTTGTAGAATGGAACAGTTTTAACACAAGTGGTCTTTACTCGTGTAAAGGATTAGCGGATTCCATGAAATTGGAACTGCCAGTTCCTAGAAATTTCTTGCTATGTGACCATCTTATTGCTTCCGGCCTGTAGAAGCTGCTCCTGTCCCCCTCACCGCTTACGTTTGCCATCTCTCACCTTTAATAGAGATGCGTATTTCAGAGTTATCTGCCTCACATGCTTCACTTCCATTCCATTAGCTTAGCATCTAGCACTGTTTCACACAGAGGTGGGTTCTTAATAAATGCTTCCAGCCCCAGAAAGATAATGAGAGCAGCTAAATGAGCAGATGAACTACATTCATCCAGCAAGCATAAATGCACATTCACTGTGTACATTGTGTTAGACATTAATGGGCAGCTGTAAAATGATTCTATTTACTCACCACTACAATGAAGCCACTGAACTGGATGATGGCAAAGGTGAATGGTGATCTAATTCTCAAATTCCAAATGTAAATTTCTAGCTGTGAAAGCAAAGCTTTTGTCTTGATTTAACCTTCTGTACAGGGAAATACAACATTTATATGTAAGAATATTAGAAAATTTGAGCACCTATTTGACAAGGGTGAAGTGATAATGGAGTCTAATTTGAAGGACAGCATCAAAGAAAGTATTTTAAAGGTAACTCTTCAGATGTATCTTTAAGGAGCTGACGAATAGAACAGTAAACTTGAATGAATTCCAAGGTAAGTTTGAGGAGTACTCCCTCCATCCTTCACACTTTGCCCTCCACATTCCTAAGTAAAACCACATCCTCTTGCTTAATGGGAGAATTAGAAGGCTAATTTGCATTTATATTTAGAAACAGCATAGCCAACAAAAGACCAAACATAATTGTGACTTACTGGACACTGAGAAGTGCAACCATAGATCTC